>NC_088335.1:38687500-38957500 GCF_036884655.1 Musa acuminata AAA Group
ATCCCCTCTGTTGTTAACAATTTACATCAAAACAAGATTTTTTTTATTTGGATTAACACTTAAAAAAGAATTAATGATATTTTCATGCAATTAAGAGGAACACTCTATCACATGTCTTATGTTCAATGGGATAGATTGTACTTATTGAAAAATATGAACTAGAATTTATTATCACTATATAAATAATGATTTATAGAATGTTAGTTGAATTTGATTTTTCAAAATCTACTAAATCGATAAATGAGTGGAATGATTTCGAAAAAAAATATTTTTTCTTAAATGCTAAAACTATAAATATTTTATTTTATACTTAAGATAAAAATAAATTTAATTGAGTTTTTACTGTGTCACTACACATGATATATAACATATTCTTAAAGTCACACATGAAAGAATCAATAGAATAAAAGAATCTAAAATCAATCTTCTATGCATAGTTATGAGTTATTTAAAATGAAACAAAGTGAATTTATTAGTGATATGTATATTTATTTTATGGATATTGTCAATGGATTAATAGCTGTTAGTAAAACCTATGATAATCTTGAATTGTTGAGTAAGATTTTAAGGTTCTTTCCTAAAAGTTGAAGTTGAAATCCAAATGTAATGATGATCCAAGAAACTAATGATTTGAATAATCTTTCTTTTGAAGAATTCATATGATTTTTAATGACATATGATATGTAATGTATATAATGAAGAAGAGAAAAATCTTCTAAAGAAAAGAAAGGAAATTGCTTTCAAATTCAAAAAATATTACTTGAGTGATGATGAAGACATAATACTTCTTTAAAAAAAAAAAAAAAGACAAATCTAACGAGAATAGAATGGAAGAATAAAAATGAGTACAAGAAAGATGCTGAAATCACTTAAAGTTGGGATACCTAAAAAGTGAATATCCATAATTAAAAAAAATCATCAACTAAAAAGAAGAAGAAATTACTTAAAGCAAAATGGGATAAATCAAATAAGACAAAAGTGAAATAACAAATCAATAAATAAGAATTGGTAAATTATGTCTTCATGGCTTTCAATGATGAGGCATTTGACTCTCCTCCGATTTTCTTATCATATAAAGAATTACTTGAAGCATTTCAAAATTTATACTATAAATTATAAAATATTAATAAGAAATATAGCTCATTAAAAAGGGACCATGCATTACTTACTAATGAATTTGATATATTAAAAATTATGCATAACAAATATACATCAATATTTTGTACTCGAACTAAATGTGAAGATTTAAAATCATTTAATCTAGAACTAAAAAATAAATTATTTCAAAAATCGCATACTTTGAAAATATACAAAAAGACTTAATTACCATGAATGTGAAACTAGAACATTTCTTAGAAGAATCAATTGATTATAATGATATAATAGAATTTTTTTAAAAAGAATATAAGGATATATAAATACTAGAAAATTTTTAAATTAAAAATAAGTCATTTGGTATAATTCTTACTAAACAAGATTATGTGGATAAAAAAAAGTATTAGTTTTACAAATAGTAGCACATGTCAAAGGCTAATCAAATTTATAAAGGGATCTACACTACATAATGTTAAATATAATTTATGTGAAAAGTTTGATCACTAGGATTGAAGACAAAAAAAAAAAAACAAGAAAGGTAGATCTAACCATAAAGGGATTGAAGGTTAAATGGGTATTTAAAACAAACTTATTTTTTTTATAGGTATGTCTCCAAACAAGAGTTAGAAGCAAAAAATAAAATCTTGATAGTAGATACTCAAGGTGTTAGGACCGATATCGACACTAAGAGAGGGGGTGAATTAGTACTTATATAAAGATTAAGTCGATTCAAAACTTTTCATAAAATTTAAGTCGATTCAAAACTTTCAGCTTGATAAAAATGTATCGGAAAAGATATTGAAAGTGCACTTGACTTAGAATAAGAGTGATAAGCAATTAAGGCAAAAAACAATAGTAATGAAGAGCAACAAGATAGTGCACACCAATTTTATAGTGGTTTGGTTATCATGAGCTATGTCTACTCTCGATTCCTTCTCCGTTAAGGCCATCGGCATCTATTAACGGTCTTCTTTCAATGGGCGAAAACCAACTACCCTCTTACAACTCTTTTCTTCTTTTCACAGGTTTGAGAGATAACCTTTACAACCCACTCACCCCTCTCTTAAACTTAAATCAACACTTAGAACTAGAGGAGGAGAATTCTCATAAGATTACAAGAGTGTTTTTCCTAATTTTTATTCTCAGTTTTTGTATTCACTAAGTAGGGATGAGTGGGGGTTTTATTGTTAGGATCAAGTTAGTACTAAGAGGAGGGGTGAATTAGTGCACCGGATAAAAACTTCAGTTTAAAAATCTTCCTACGTTAAAAAACTGATATAAAAATGTTTAACTTTGAAATTATTTGTAAGAGTATGTAGCTAAAGTAATGAAAAAGATAAGCAGTTGCAAAGTAAGTAAATGACAACAATAGAAATGCATGTTAGAATCAAGAGCGACACTAAGAGGGGGGGAGGGGGGTGAATTAGTGCAGCGAAAATTTTTTCGATTTCGTAAAATAATTCATACGTTCGATGGAAATCGATTCAGAAATGTAGCAACTTGAAACGTAAGAGAGTATAAGCATAGTGAAAGCAAGATGAGGAGGAGAAGCAGTTTGCTATGAAATGATTTGCAGTTTAAACTTTAAAGTAAATTGCTCAAAACGAAATGCAAACTAGAATTTAGAGTGGTTCGGTCAATATGACCTACATCCACTTTCGGATTCCTCCTCTGTCGAGTTCACCGATGTTCACTAAAGACCTTCCTTCAGTAGGCGAAGGCCAACCACCTTTTACAGTTCTTTTCTCCTTTTTTTAGGTTTAGGAGACAACCCTTACAACTTTCTCTCCTCTTTCTTGGATGGTTACAAAGGTAAGAGAGGGAGGAGAAAAACTTTAGCACTTTTTGCTAGTCATAAGTGCCCAGCAAGCCAATCACGTGAGTGATGGCACGTGTGACTTGATACAGAATCTTTTTGCTTATTATATTTTGGCGTATATCACTTTATAACTATTGCATAAATGCATATATATTGTGATGTCCTTGGATTTGTGCAATGGGAATCGGATCGTGATGAGATCACGATAATGAGATCGATTCACCTTTAAACACATATCCTAAATAATCCCGGTCATAGGTTACTCGAGAGGGACATCGTGATAACCGGATAGACTGGTGTGCTGTATACCCGTCCATATGATGGATGCAGCTGGTCTCATAGCTGCTCGTGTAGGGACACTAGGGATACAGTACAGGTGCTCATTGGAGAATGAGTTCACTGATTGATCCGCTTACGGAATGCTGGATGGTTGATGATGCCTTATTGTCAGACAACAATTCCGTAGTCCTAGTGGTGTATCTGGTTCTTAGACTTGAGACACCAAGGATGTCCTGTATGAGTGCTCCACTCTTTGATACCAGACTTATAGGTTTGGCTGTTCCCAGATCTAGTACAGCTGGTCATTGGGAGTGGTAGTCGACCTTACGAGGGCTATTGAGTGTCGATAGAGGATCATCCACTCTCGGTATCATGAGAGGAATATCCCATGTGTTCTTGCTCAGACAAATCCCTGGCCAGGGTCATTCGGGTTGAGAGAGAAAGAGTTCTCCGGGAGAATCCGATTAGAGCGAGACTCGAGTAGAAACCGTATGGGTCTGACAGCACCATGCTCGATATACGGTCTCTGGGATATTAGATGGATGAGGGACTATAGGTACATGGTAACTGAGGACAGACAGGTCCAATGGATTGGATTCCCCTGTATCGTCTGGGGACTACGGCGTAGTGGCCTAGTACTTCCGTAGTCGATGAGTCGAGTGAATTATTACAGAGATAATAATTCACTTAGTTAGAAGGAGTTCTGACAGGTATGACTCACGGCCAGCTCGATATTGGGCCTAGAGGGTCACACACATATGGTAGGCATTGCGATGAGTAGAGGTTCGGATATGAGATATCCGACGGAGCCCTTGTCTTATTGGATGCAGATCCAATACCCACTAGGGAAAGGACCCATTAGGGTTTTGACACGGGATCTCTATAAATAGGAGGGATTCACAGCCTCATAGGCTAGAGGCTTTGCTTGCCTTTCCTATTCTCCTCTCCCTCTCCACCTCAGAGTAGGCCTGGAGTTTTGAGGAGCGTCGTCGCAACCCTGCTGTGTGGATCACCGCTAGAGAGGAGGACGCTTGACCTCCTTCACCCTCTCCTAAGGATCTGCAAGGAAACAGGGATATACGATCTCCCTAGGTAACACAATCTCTATACGCAGTTTTGTGTTTTTGCGGATTTTGCGCACCAATCTTCGCACGACGATGAACATCCTTTTGGGAATCGGGGATTTTTGTTTTCTTGTTCTTCCGCTGCGCATATGATGTCGCCTCCCCTTATGATTTCCCAACAGTGGTATCAGAGCCAGGTTGTTCGTGCGAATGATTGGTTTTGAACTGCGTGTATTGTGTTTAGGAAGAATTTTGACGTCAAAATCGTTGACGCAAAAGCAAGGAAGGGCAACAACAGTTGCTGCCCTCGATCTGCATGCCTGCAGCCACCTGCAGCGGCAGCCGCAGCCGCAGCCACCTGCAGCGGCAGCCGCAGCCGCAGCCAGGCAGCACAGCGCCGGCGCATGCGCAAGCGCTGTGCCTGCAGCAGCCGGCCGGCGGCCTGCTTGCAGCAGGCTTGCTGCCGGCGGGGCTGGCAACCCACGGGCAGAGGCGCCGCAGGGCAGCGGCGCCTACCGCCGAAAGGAAGCGGCGCCTGCCGCCGCAGGGCAGCGACGCGCGACGCCTGCCGCCGCAGGGCAGCGACGCGCGACGCCTGCCGCCGCTGCTCCCGCGGGCGAAACCCCCCCCACAGGGGCGGCCGCCCGGCGGGACAGCACCGCCTGCGGAGGCAGCGGCGCCCGAAGAGGGCGCCCACCCGCAGCGGCATCGCCGCCAGCGGGCGTGCCGCCTGCAGGCGAGGGCAGTGCCCTCGCCCCGCCGCACAGGCCGCCGCCGGCAGGGTGGCGGCGGCGGCAGCAGCGAAAAGGGGAAAGGGTATTAGGGTTTTCTGCGCAAAAGACAGTTTTGCCCCTCGGAATTTGAGAAATTCCAGTTTCTGTCTTTTTTGTCCAAATTACGAAAATACCCTTAGGAATTGAGAAATTCCCTATATATCCCTGATTTCAGAAAATATTAATTAATTAAAAGGTTTAGTTGATTATTATTTTTATTATTATCTAGTAGTCCTACATGATGATGATTATTTATACATGTGATGTATGATGAGTGGACGGATGATCATGGACCGTGTGATGTGTGTACTTGTGATTATTATTATTGAGGTCTGCGAACCTCCATTATATTTCTCGTTTATTGTCGGGCCTGCGTGCCTATGATTAAGTTGTAATCACATGAGGAGGCGCAGCGGGAGCGTGGAAGCCATAGCGGGACCCACGAGACGGACGATCGTGATGCATGGAGATGCATCAAGATGTCGACGGAACCGACGAGGACGAGATGGACGATCACAAGGCATGGAGATGCACCGTTGTACACATAGATCTTGATGTGAGTGATTAGGCCTACTGGCTCGGGCCTAATCATATTAGGTTGTGGTCCATGATCATCTGGTGTGATTGCTTATACACATACTAGATATGTATATATATTTGCATGCGATGTAGATATATATTAAATATGTATATGTGTGACATGTCATATTAGGAGACCAAATCATAGAAACATCTCTCGATAATATTAAGTCGGTAAACGTGAGGCAATTAGATTGACCCACGTGGCCTTCCATCGTTATGAGTAGGAACCGAATCCCGGTGTAGGTTGAGTTGGTCGAGTCCCTCGAGACTCACCTATATCGCGATTCGCTATCTTGCTTACGACATAGAGATGTCACCGGTGACCTGAGGGCATGATATGCTTGGTCGAGTCCCTCGAGGGTATATCATCAAATCAGACTCATCTTGTAACGAAGGTGTTGACTTAACCGAGCATCATGGTTGGTCGAGTCCCTCGAGGCCATGGTGATTCGGAGGCCGAACAGGACGGGAATCACAAGGAGTTGTGATCGGCAAGAGTTGTCTACCTTTTAGGCTTAGTGTGATTGGTCGAGTCCCTCGAGGTTACACTAAGACGCTGATTGGATCCTGATCCCCACTAGAAGTCTGCCGGAGACTTCCGTTTCACGTGCTGAGGGTGTCGCGTGACTCGTTAGTAAAATAGTGGGAGCATATTAAGATAGAAGTCCATATCTTGATAGTTTATTTCTTGCAAAATCTGCATGTTATTCATTTTTGCTACATCTTTATTTTCAGAAAATGTCGCTTTCAAATCCCTTACGTGGCATACTTGATGTCAACCGCCTCACTGGTCCAAATTATACGGATTGGCTCCGTAACTTGAGAATTGTTCTCACAGCGGAGAAAATCGTGTACGTCCTTGATACAGTGATGCCTACGCCCGAAGAAGGGGCAAGCGAGGATGAGATCGCTCGCTACGTGAAGTACATTGATGACTCCACTCTTGCTCAGTGCTATATGTTGGGCTCTATGACTCCAGAGTTACAGAGACAACATGAAAAGATGGATGCCAGATCCATTCTCCTACATGTCCGTATATTGTTTGAGGAACAGGGAAGGACTCAACGATATGAGATATCCAAGAGCCTTTTCCGCGCTAGGATGACTGAGGGGACACCGGTTCAGAACCATGTCCTAAAGATGATTGAGTGGATAGAGAAACTCACAGGTCTAGGAATGGTCCTAGAGGATAACTTGTGTGTGGACATTGTGCTTCAGTCCCTACCAGATTCCTTTTCACAGTTCATAATGAACTTTAATATGAACAAGCTTGAGGTGACTCTCCCAGAGCTCCTCAATATGTTGAGGGAGGCAGAGAGTACTATTAAGAAAGAGAAGCCAGTTCTCTACACTGGTGAGACCAGAAAGAAAAGGAAAGCAGAAAGGTCCCTTAAGAAGGGAAAGGGCAAGGGCAAACAAGGTAAAGCAAAGGTTGCTAAGAAAGACCCAACAAAGGACAAAGGCCAGTGCTTCCACTGTGGTAAAGATGGGCACTGGAAGAGAAACTGCAAAGAGTACCTTGCAGAAAGGGCGAAACAAAAGCTTGATGAAGCTTCAGGTACATTCATGATCAGTCTCCATTTGTCAGACTCTTATGATAACACATGGGTATTAGATACCGGTAGTGCTTATCATATATGTAATTCGTTGCAGGTTCTGGCAAGGCCTAGGAGACTAGAGAGAGGCGAGATGGACCTCAAGATGGGTAATGGAGCAAAAGTTGCTGTATTAGCTGTTGGCGAGGTCGCCCTACATCTGCCTAGTGGAGCTTTTATTGCATTATATGCATGTTATTTTGTTCCTTTTATTATCAAAAACATTATCTCCATTTCATGTTTAACAGTTAGTGGATATAAATTTGTTTTTGAGAACAATGGTTGTTCGATATTATTAGATGATAAGATCATCACGAAAGGAACATTGCATAATGGTTTATTTATGTTAGACACCACTCCACATATCATGAATATAAATGTGTCCAAAAGGAAACGAGATGAGTTGAACAGTGCATACCTGTGGCATTGTAGGCTAGGTCACATCCATGAAAGAAGGATTCAAAAGTTGCTAAATGATGGATATCTAGATCCATTCGACTATGTGTCATATGCAACTTGTGAGCCTTGCATTCGTGGAAAACTGACCAACTCTCCATTTAGTGGAACTGGAGAGAGAGCCACTGAGTTGTTGGAACTCATACATAGTGATGTATGTGGACCCATGTCAACTCATGCCATTGGAGGTTACTCCTACTTCATTACATTTACTGATGATTTCTCAAGGTATGGATATGTGTACTTAATGAAGTACAAGTCCGAGGCCTTTGAGAAATTCAGATAGTATAAGAATGAGGTGGAGAACCAGACTGGAAAGAGTATCAAAACTCTTCGATCAGATCGAGGAGGTGAGTACTTAAGTACAGAGTTTACTCACTTCCTCAAGGACCATGGGATATTATCCCAATGGACACCTCCTTATACACCTCAGCTCAATAGTGTCTCTGAAAGGAGAAATCGTACATTATTAGATATGGTACGGTCCATGAAGAGTTTCGCTGACCTACCCATCTCATTCTGGGGATATGCCCTAGAAACCGCAGCTTACCTTCTGAACAGAGTTCCAACTAAGTCGGTGGTGTCTACACCATATGAGATATGGAAAGGGAAGAAGCCTAATCTTAAAGTAGTTAAGATTTGGGGCTGCTCTACCCATGTTAAAAGACACAACCCCGATAAGTTAGAATCAAGGACAGGGCGATGTAAATTTGTGGGATACCCCAAGGAAACTTGTGGGTATTACTTCTATCATCTCGAGGACCAAAAGGTCTTTGTAGCTAAGAGAGCAGTGTTCCTTGAGAAGGAACACATTCTTGACGGAGACAGTGGGAGAATGATAGAATTGAGCGAGGTTGGAGAACCAAGCTCAAGCACCACTCTACAGCCCGAGTCTGTTCAGGTATCTAATACACAAGTTTCAACTTTACGCAGGTCTGATAGAGTATCCCATCCTCCTGAGAGATATGTGGGACATATTAGAGCAGAGGATGTAGAGGATATTGATCCTCAGACCTACGAGGAGGCTATTATGAGTATAGACTCCGGGAAGTGGAAAGAAGCCATGAATTCTGAGATGGATTCTATGTACTCCAATAAGGTTTGGAACCTAGTTGATGCACCCGAAGGTATTGTACCCATCGGTTGCAAGTGGATCTTTAAGAAAAAGATCGGAGTAGATGGAAAGGTAGAGACCTATAAAGCAAGGCTAGTGGCTAAGGGGTATCGTCAAAGGCAAGGTGTTGACTACGACGAAACTTTCTCACCCGTAGCAATGCTAAAATCCATCAGAATTCTATTGGCTATTGCAGCACACTATGATTATGAGATCTGGCAGATGGATGTGAAAACCGCATTCCTCAACGGGAACCTGGAGGAGGAGGTGTATATGATGCAACCTGAGGGATTCGTGTCCAAGAACTGCCCAGATAAGGTGTGTAGGTTGCTTAGATCCATTTATGGACTAAAGCAAGCTTCCCGAAGTTGGAACATAAGATTTGATGAGGCAATCAGATCTTATGACTTCGTTAAGAACGAAGATGAGCCTTGTGTATACAGAAAGGTAAGTGGGAGCGCTATTAGCTTTTTGGTATTATATGTGGATGACATCCTCATCATTGGGAATGACATAGGAATGCTATCCACAATAAAGGCTTGGTTATCTAGACACTTCTCCATGAAGGACTTAGGAGAAGCATCTTATATCTTGGGGATTAGAATCTATAGAGATAGATCCAAAAGGATGCTTGGCTTGTCCCAGTCCAGGTACATAGAAACTATTGTCAAAAGGTTTGGCATGGAAAATTTCAAAAGAGGTCTCATACCGATGAGACATGGGATATCGCTTTCTACGAGTATGTCCCCAAAGACTCCAGAAGAAAGGGCGAACATGGATATGATACCTTATGCCTCAGTAATAGGGTCTATCATGTATGCCATGCTATGTACTAGGCCTGATATAGCGCATGCTCTGAGTGTCACGAGCAGGTATCAGGCGGATCCAGGCTTGGAGCACTGGAAAGCAGTAAAGTGTATCCTTAAGTACTTGAGAAGGACTAAGGATCTTTTACTAGTATATAGAGGTAATAGCCTTAAGGTTGAAGGCTACACTGACTCAAGTTTTCAGTCTGATGTCGATGATAGCAAGTCGAATTCAGGGTATGTGTACACCTTGAATGGAGGAGCAGTGTGCTGGAAGAGTTCCAAGCAAGATACCACTGCTGACTCGACCACAGAGGCGGAGTACATTGCTGCATCAGATGCAGCAAAGGAGGGAGTTTGGTTGAAGAAGTTCATCACAGATTTGGGAGTCGTGCCGGATAGTGAGGAGCCGATTTCCCTATATTGCGACAACAACGGGGCAATTGCTCAAGCGAAGGAACCTAGGTCTCATCAGAAATCTAAGCATGTTCTGAGGAGGTTCCACCTTATCAGAGAGATCGTGACCCGAGGAGATGTAGCAGTGGAAAAAGTTCCATCCGAAGATAACATTGCAGATCCACTGACAAAGCCGTTGTCTCAGATTGTCTTTGAGCGTCACAGGGGTCTGATGGGGATCAGACACATAGGTGATTGGCTTTAGGTCAAGTGGGAGATTGCTAGTCATAAGTGCCCAGCAAGCCAATCACGTGAGTGATGGCACGTGTGACTTGATACAGAATCTTTTTGCTTATTATATTTTGGCGTATATCACTTTATAACTATTGCATAAATGCATATATATTGTG
Organism: Musa acuminata AAA Group; assembly: GCF_036884655.1. Taxonomy (NCBI): domain Eukaryota; kingdom Viridiplantae; phylum Streptophyta; class Magnoliopsida; order Zingiberales; family Musaceae; genus Musa; species Musa acuminata. Next base: position 38,697,890 of record NC_088335.1, read on the forward strand.
ATGTCCTTGGATTTGTGCAATGGGAATCGGATCGTGATGAGATCACGATAATGAGATCGATTCACCTTTAAACACATATCCTAAATAATCCCGGTCATAGGTTACTCGAGAGGGACATCGTGATAACCGGATAGACTGGTGTGCTGTATACCCGTCCATATGATGGATGCAGCTGGTCTCATAGCTGCTCGTGTAGGGACACTAGGGATACAGTACAGGTGCTCATTGGAGAATGAGTTCACTGATTAATCCGCTTACGGAATGCTGGATGGTTGATGATGCCTTATTGTCAGACAACAATTCCGTAGTCCTAGTGGTGTATCTGGTTCTTAGACTTGAGACATCAAGGATGTCCTGTATGAGTGCTCCACTCTTTGATACCAGACTTATAGGTTTGGCTGTTCCCAGATCTAGTACAGCTGGTCATTGGGAGTGGTAGTCGACCTTACGAGGGCTATTGAGTGTCGATAGAGGATCATCCACTCTCGGTATCATGAGAGGAATATCCCATGTGTTCTTGCTCAGACAAATCCCTGGCCAGGGTCATTCGGGTTGAGAGAGAAAGAGTTCTCCGGGAGAATCCGATTAGAGCGAGACTCGAGTAGAAACCGTATGGGTCTGACAGCACCATGCTCGATATACGGTCTCTGGGATATTAGATGGATGAGGGACTATAGGTACATGGTAACTGAGGACAGACAGGTCCAATGGATTGGATTCCCCTGTATCGTCTGGGGACTACGGCGTAGTGGCCTAGTACTTCCGTAGTCGATGAGTCGAGTGAATTATTACAGAGATAATAATTCACTTAGTTAGAAGGAGTTCTGACAGGTATGACTCACGGCCAGCTCGATATTGGGCCTAGAGGGTCACACACATATGGTAGGCATTGCGATGAGTAGAGGTTCGGATATGAGATATCCGACGGAGCCCTTGTCTTATTGGATGCAGATCCAATACCCACTAGGGAAAGGACCCATTAGGGTTTTGACACGGGATCTCTATAAATAGGAGGGATTCACAGCCTCATAGGCTAGAGGCTTTGCTTGCCCTTCCTATTCTCCTCTCCCTCTCCACCTCAGAGTAGGCCTGGAGTTTTGAGGAGCGTCGTCGCAACCCTGCTGTGTGGATCACCGCTAGAGAGGAGGACGCTTGACCTCCTTCACCCTCTCCTAAGGATCTGCAAGGAAACAGGGATATACGATCTCCCTAGGTAACACAATCTCTATACGCAGTTTTGTGTTTTTGCGGATTTTGCGCACCAATCTTCGCACGACGATGAACATCCTTTTGGGAATCGGGGATTTTTGTTTTCTTGTTCTTCCGCTGCGCATATGATGTCGCCTCCCCTTATGATTTCCCAACACTTTTACACTTCAATGATTCAAGATTATAATCACACTTTAGGTGACTTTTCATGCAAAATATGATGGAGTATTTATAGCCTCCAATAGCTTAAAAAATGGAGCTAAAAAGTGTCTCATCCTGGTTTTCTAGGGTACTGACAGTACCACCACTATTACTGGGTGGTACTACCACTTGTAGTCCGACACTGGGTGGTACTATCGCTCAGTCTGGACGATACTACCACTTGATAGAGCTTGGAGACCAAGCTCTGGTGGTACCATCGCTTGATTGGGGCGGTACCATCGCTGTTAGCAATAATTGCTGGTGGTACCATCACTCAGTCTGGGTGGTACCACCACCCAATCTGGGCGGTACCACCGCCTAAACCACCTGGGAGATTAGGTCTTCCAAGCTGTCACGGACTTAGCTGGTATTGCCTAAGTCGTGCGGCACCCTTGCGTGTCTGTCCGCAAAGGTCAGCCTCCCCGAAGCCTCCCATTGTCCCTTAGGACCAACAAAAGAGAGAACGGGTTAAAGAGAACGCCTCAATCGGGATCCACAAGCAAACATCTCTGAAAAATACTTCATAGACAATGCAAATTACAAACAGACTTTACAAGCTCTAAACAGTTGCACAACAAAGGGTAAAATGGTCCATTATAGATCGAAAATCTCTCACACGTGTCCACATGACATAACCTTTATTTACAAGCCTAAAGAGGCCACCAAATCAACTAAAATGGGACTATTAAGCCTTCGGCCGCCCCTCTACATGCTGTACAAGGCATGAACATGCCAAAAGACACGAACATATATAAGCATTACATCAAACATCCTGTTTCGAAGTTTGTCCGTGACATTCTCCCCCACTTATTCCTTCGACGTCCTCGTTGAAGCCTTTGTCGACACTGCAACTCATCGCCTTTGCTGAGTCTTCAATCTTTTGCTCTAGCTACAATGCGCCTCTTGGCTCCTAGTTGCTCTCCGCTGCTGTTTTTGAGTAGTCGAACCTTTGATCCGCCATGTTGCTTCAACTCACCATTGACTCTGACTATGGTGTGGGGTTGGCTGAGTTGTGTTGATCTTTGTTGATTCCTGCGGATCCCCCAAATGAAGGAAAAGACCATCCTTACTGCGCCAGTCTCTCAAATTCCTCATGCTGCTTGAACTGGGTGGATGCTTGTTGGAGCTTTAACGAGCATCATCTCGCAAACTTTGGAAGTTTTGGGTCCTTCCTCCACAACATTTGCTCATTGACTCTTCTTTCGCTTAGTTGTCATATCTAAGTAGGTTTGCATCACTTCCGCTTTCGATTGGCATTTCGTTGGGAAATGAAGCGGACAATCTACTCTCAGTAACACTGATCACCGTTGGTGAGGATTTGACAACTATTGTCTTCCATTATCTTCGAAGGGTCTTTGAACATATGCAGAGCTTCTCTGCTGGATAGATAAGAGAATTGGGGTACTCGGTTTCGACTATTCTCTTGAGAGTTGAGAAGGCAAAGGTTACTTGACTTCGCTCGCCTCCTCGAGGTTGTACTCCATGCATCGAGCTGGTTACTGGCCTTTGCATGCTCTTTGCTCACATTTCTGAAGCACTTGAAGTGTTTGCACTCTTTGCGTTGAGTTAGTTACTGTGATTCACCTTCTCAATGCCATCGAACTTCTGGAATGCAGGAAATTTTCACTCCAACTTCGAGTAATTCTCTCATAGGTTTGGTCGCCTTTGGGATTGTACCGTCTTCTCCATCAACCCTGTCACCTACTCCACTAAGTAGCAAAGGTACAGCACCATGTACTGCCTGCTTCGTTCCTTGGTTATGCACTCTTGTATGACCCGAAGTTCTTCACTTTCGGCTATCTTGATGAGAAGCATAGTGACACCGGTCTTACGAAGTTCTTCGGCCTCTGCCCTTCACCCTTGTCTCGGTACTTGGAGATTGCCTCTGCATTCTCCACCTCCTCGGCCCCTTTCACGACCAAGCGCTCTCCCTTCATGAGAGCAAGGGATCAATGACTTTCACGGAAGTCCCGCCGCTGCGGTACCATGGCGCTGCCATGCCCATGGCCCTACTATCCGTCGCCTCGCATCTGCATCCCTTTTCTTCGCAATCAGTAGATATGCCTCTGTGGCACTCCTCCGAGTCCACCTCCATTCTAACTGATGCTTGATTTTGGGTAGCTAAGTCCCTCTGGTCTCGTCGTCGCTTCCTCGCCCCTTTCGACCCCTTGCTTCAACACCTCTGTGTTCTCCAAGCAGTCCGTTTGGTCGATGGAAAGACAGATTGCAACTCCTATGCATGGCCTCCGCCATCACGTTGTAGGGTTTGCACCGATTCTGTTCTCCTTAGCTTCCTTGGTAGTAACGTTCGCTTACTCGACCTTGTCCTCTGACTTGCCGGGCTCCCTTAAGCGAATATGAGCTCTAGAGCAGTCCAACTCTCCAACTGCTTCGATCATACATCTGCATGATCAAGTCCCTCCAATGGAACTCATTGGTACTTGCATTCGAACTTTTCCCTTGGTGGAACCCAGCCCCCATATGCTGATGACCAAGGTTTTCATCCGATGCAAAATTCGATGCACGCCCGGAAGACCCGCCTCTGCGGTACCATAGCCTTCACTCCTTGAATCCATAGCCCTTCTTGCCATCATGTTGTTCACCAAAGTGGAGCTCCCAGTAGCTCCCGATCATACCTCCATATGATCTAGTCCCTCACGGGTCTAGATCATGTGTATCGCATTGCCACGAATTGTTCCACCATGATCCGCTGCACCATGTCGCCTCCTGGTGACATCTCCATTGTATTCTGATCCTTGTGGAATAAACTCGAATTGTGAACCCTCCATGTGTGGCCTCTGCCAATACATCGCAGGGTCTCTTCCACCTTCGATTTTGTTCGCTCCTTTGACAATCGACCTTCATCCACCCACTCTTGGGTCACACTTAGATGAAGCATCGCTCTAGGACAGTCCGTCGCCTAGTAGCTCCCGAAGTCCACCGACTTTACTGTAATTTGTGCACCATTGTTTGAATCCTAGGCCTCTGCCCCTACTAGCACAATCTCCGTTGCGCACCAGTTCCTTCATAGCAACTAGAATGGCAACACTGTGGCATATTCTTCAAGAGTACCTGCCTCTGCGTCCTCTTGCCCCATGCTAAGGCCTTCTGAACCCAACTTCGCCTCCGCAAATTGAGTCGCCTTAGTTCCTCCATCAAATGCTTCTCTGGGATAAGGTGCATGTGCCCCGAAGCTCCTTTCGTCTTTGGCACCATGCAAGATGAGTCCGCTCCGTCAGAATGAAGGACCCATGGAACAACATGATCCTACTCTTGCCTCTGCAAGAGTTCATGTCCTTGACCTCTGTCTAAGGAAAGCACTGTGCCTCCGCACCATGTTCCAACTTCTATGCTGGCTCCCTTCATATGGCTTGGGTACTTCGTCAAGTTACACCCAAGTTGCTCCGCTCCTCGTTATTGCATTGAGTTGATGGTAGCCCTTGTGCTCACCATTCCACGGGTCAGCCCTCTCTTGAGTCCAATCTCCACATCGACTCCAAGTGTGCCTTTATTTAAGTTGCTTTGGGTCGCTCCCCCACTTGATCTCGTAATGCATCCACCAATGCATTCTCTCGAGCGAGATCATGCGACGACTCCTCGCCGCTTGCTCAGTCCATTGAGCTTCATGGAGTTATTGTTTGTTGAGGTACTCCTCCTCAACTTGTGAGGTCCGTCTCACATGATTCTCCCTCTAGAGAGCCGGGACTTATCCCTCCTGGATAACTATCCCATTGGAGCAACATCTCTCTTCGTTTCGGAGACCACCATCCCCTTGGACTACTCCGATCTGCTGAACAAACTATGCATTGTTCTGCCTCCTGCAAACGCACTTGCTAGATTGCGACTCCACGTCAATACAGCCCCCGCTGCACCACTCAAGGCCTAGCAACATGCTGAACTCGTTGCACACTTCAGCCTCCTACGGATGTATCCTTCCCATGCCGAAGAGAAAGTTTCAATGCTCCATGGCGCTGAGCTTCGGTCGCCTTGGGATGGCCACGAACATTCCATCGTCTGCATACAAGCCCATGCATGAGTACCAAATTCTTCGAGTTAGCAATTTCCCTCACCTTTGTGAGCTTTGCATAACTCTTTTGGTCGTTGAGCAACTCATTCTACCTTGCATGGTCTCATCCTTTACCAAGCGCCTCACTTGCCTTGAGCACCATCAAGTATAGTTGTAAACGTTGAGCCGTAGCTCAAACTCAGCCATCCAAACCTTTGTGCGCTCCGCATTCTTCCAAGCTTGCCTATTCTCGTGGTGCCTCTTGCGCGAAGGGTTGGCTATTCCTCTGAATGCCAATGTCAGATGCCCGCTCCTCCGAGCGACTCCTTTTCCAAACATCTCCATGCGCGTTTTCCCCCAAATGGTCGCGCGTGTGCTGACTGCCCTTAACGCAGCCCCGTTAGGTTCCCCACGTTTGCATGCTAAGTGTTTCTATGAGTGCTTGTCCCGCTCTGATACCATCTATCATGGACTTAGCTGGTATTGCCTAAGTCGTGCGGCACCCTTGCGTGTCCGTCTGCAAAGGTCAGCCTCCCCGAAGCCTCTCATTATCCCTTAGGATCAACAAAAGAGAGAACAAGTTAGAGAGAACGCCTCAATCGGGATCCACAAGCAAACATCTTTGAAAAACACTTCATAGACAATGCAAATTACAAACAGACTTTACAAGCTCTGAACAGTTGCACAACAAAGGGTAAAATGATCCATTACAGACCGAAAATCTCTCGCACGTGTCCACATGACACAACCTTTATTTACAAGCCTAAAGAGGCCACCAACCCAACTAAAATGAGACTATTAAGCCTTCGACCGCCCCTCTACATACTGTACAAGGCATGAACATGCCAAAAGACACGGACATATATAAGCATTACATCAAACATCCTGTTTCGAAGTTTGTCCGTGACAAAGCGGTGCCACCGCTAGTCAGAGTCTAGCAATCGGGTTGGGCCTTGTATTCGGCCCAAACCATCCTAGCTCAAAGCCCAATTGGCCCCTAATAGAGTTGATGGGATTACCTCCTAAATCAAACTTTAATTATCGTTCTAACTATGATTAAGGCAAGCATGGTTCGGTACATCGATTCTTTCACTCAGTGATCCTTTAGCAAACTTCTCGACGAGTCTTCCAGCGAGCTTTCAGTGAACTCTCGACCAACTCTCGGCTAGTCTTCTGGCATGCTTTCGGCGATCTCCCGATGAGCTTTCGACGGGTCTTCGAGCGTTCTTTCGGTGATCGTACGATGAACTCTCGGCAAGCTCCCGGTATATCATTTGAGTCTTCGACTCTGACCCATCATCTTCTTTACGCCTTATTGCTATCATAGTTAATCCTGCACACTTATCTCAACACATGGATTAGATCAAATAATTTACCAATTGATTTTATCATCAAAATCTGAGATTCAATAATCTCTCTCTTTTTGATAATGACAACCAATTGGTGATGGAGTTAATCTTAACTCCCCCTATCTATATGCCATAATTGAGAAAATATACTCTTGAATTCAAGCATCAAATTGATAATTTAGACTTATTATGCACATCATGATTTACCAAATCTAAAGATGATTCCATGTATGATGTCAAGGCATCACATCCATTTTCAACATCAAAGTAAGCACTATGTTGCGTCATCAAACTCATCATTTTAAGAGATAACATGGGAATCAAAGTATAGAATTGTAATCATCAAAGTAAGTAGTATTTTAAGTTTAGAACAACAAGGTAAATAACATAGGATTACAACATCAAGGTAAGCAGAATAAAAGAAAGGAAACTATTTCTCCCCCTTTTTCATCAGCAAAAAGTCATAAATATTTATTCAAGTGGTGGCCAATCAAAGTGTCTAAACAGGATATTGAGTTATTGATGAATCTGCTGCAACTCAGTTAAAATTTGATCTTGGTGTTGTTCAAGTCGATCTTGACATTGTTCAAATCGATCCATCCGAGTCCCTATGTCATCGATATATGAGGGAGGTACTTGCTCTACTAGAGGTGATTCCTTAAAGGGACCAGTTGGAGGAGATTGATTACCCCTAAAAATTAGTGTTTTAGGTTCTGGTTCAGGTTAGAGGGGATCAGTCCTTCTAGGCAGTATAGTACATCTCATCCGTCGAAGTAGATTTCTATTTATGATACTGAATCTATCTAGTTTTATAACTTCTTCTTTGGGTGGAATGCCAATATCATAGGTATGGAGTAGTCTTATGATTAAGCTACCATATGGAAGCATCATGTTCTTTTTTGATAGTTCTATCATGTTTTGTTGGATTATGTAACCAAAAAAATTGTTATGTCCCTTTATAATCCAATACATGGTACCTAATTCCATTTGACTTACTTCATCATGATGATATTATTTTGGGAGAACGATACTTATCAGGATATGATGAAGTGGTGCTTAAAGGTAGTAAATGTTCATAGCTTTTTGGAAGAATCGTTAAGTTAAGATTACCAAAAATTGTTCCTAAGGCATCAACGTAAGTAGTCCCAACTATTTCTTCATCCCATTGTCCTATAAAATAACACCCTCTTTCTTTTACTAGAATTCCTATGATGTTGCAAATTGTTCTATCCGTAATGGATATATGATGTCCTAATAGATAAGTAAATATCTTTTCTTATTCATCTACATGTAAATTATTGTAAAATAGCCTAACAAGTCTAGGGTAGATAGGTTCACTTATTTGAATGATTGGGAGAATGTCTAGACTAGCAAACCATTGAATAGGTTCTAAATCACTTAATTCATTTAAATCAACATATTTACCCTTATGAACATGTCTAGATTCAATGGGAGAAAATTTTAGGGCATGTTGATTAGAATTGAAAAGTAGGGAGTCATAATTTTTATCTAATCTCCTCTTCCCTTTCTCCCTAGAAGATCTTCTAGAACCTGTTGAGACTACAATAATGAAGGCAAATAAGGAGCAAGAACAAATAATACAAAGGAGAATTAATTTGGTGTAGATATTACCTTAGTAGTTCTCCTTTTTGGTGATCTTTAAAAGAATGTTGGAGATTGATCCTTAATCTAGTTAGAAGTGGGGATTTTAAGTTGCTAGAGGGAGAGCAATGGGTTTGGAGCTATTTAGGAGTGCAAGATGAGTTGGGGTCGGTTCTACCGTCGACCCTAGCTTAGGGTTTATAAGGGGTAGGTTGCGGGCTGTGGCACCGCTAGTTGGGCAGTGCTACCGCCTGCCACCCGTGATAATTGTCGATGCTACTACCAGCTGGGCGGTGCTACCGCTTGCCACCCATGACAACTGGCAGTGCTACCGCCAGCTGGGCGGTTCCACTACCTACAGGCAGTGAGCACTACTCACAGAGTTGTGTGGGGGAAGGGGGGTGATATCAACCTTATCATGCACTGAGCACTGCTCGCATGTAACCACACAACCTTATCATGCAAGATTTTTATTGTTATGAACCACACAACCTTATCATGTAAACTTCACATCATAAGAAAAGAAAATTCGTATTGAAGATTGTACGTTCATGATTCATCATATAAAATGCATACCATACTCAAAGATTATATTGAACTCGTATTGTAAAATGCATACTATATGATTCATCATTTGTACGCAAACATCGTAAAAACTCATATGGAAAAATGCATATGGTTCATTGCGCACACTATAAGATCATGATTCAGGTGAGTGATCAAGAAAATTTGAAAATAAAAATTTAACAGATTCATGCATTCGGACAGTTTAACATCCCTAATTCCCTTCTAATGAAATCAAATTTTTCTTCATTTAAGGGTTTTGTAAAGATATTGGTTAATTGATGTATCATATCAATAAACTCTAATATTACATCATAATTATTAATAAGATCTTATATGAAGTGATGCCTAATGTCAATGTGTTTAGTTCTAGAGTGTTGACTAGGATTTTTTGCTAAGTATATTGTACTAGTGTTATCACACTTTATAGATATGTTTTTCAGGTCAATTTCATAATCCTTTAAAGTGTTTTTCATCCATATAACTTGAGCACAGCATGCACCTGCAACTATGTACTCAGCTTCGGTTGTAGATAATGCAACCGAGTTTTGTTTCTTAGAAAACCAAGAAATGAGTGCGTGTCCTAAAAATTGACACGTTTCAGATGTTTTTTTTTATCTAAACTACATCCAACAAAATCCGCATTGATGTAACTAAGCAATTTAAAATTCTTAGATTTAGGATACCATAATCCTAGTTTAGGAGTTCCTTTTAGGTATCTAAATATCTTTTTAACAGCTTTTAAATGAGATTGCTTAGGATTGGATTGAAATCTAGCATAAAGTCCTATGCTAAACATGATATCCGGTCTAGTTGTGGTGAGGTAAAGCATACTACCTATCATACCCCTATAAGCTTTTTGATCAAAGCTTTCTCCATTTTCGTCAATGTCTAACTTAGTGGAAGTACTTATAGGAGTGTTGATAGCCTTTGAACTATCCATGTTAAATCTTTTTAGCAAGTTTAAAGCATATTTTGATTGATTAAGAAAAATATCATTGCTAAGTTATTTAATTTGTAAACCTAAAAAGAATGTTAGTTCCCCCATTAGACTCATTTCAAATTCTAGACTCATGCTTTTAGTAAATGATTCACATAAGGATTCATTTGTAGAACAAAAAATAATGTCATCAATATAAATTTGAACAATAAAAAAATTATTTTTAAAATTTTTAATAAACAATATAGTATCGACCTTACTTTTAGAGAAATTATTATAAATTAGAAATGAGCTAAGTCTCTTATACCAAGCACTTGGGGCTTGTTTCAATCCATAGAGAGCTTTAGTTAATTTAAACATATGATTAGGAAAATTATCATTCTCAAATCTAGGAGGTTGTTCAACATAAACTTCTTCGGAGATAAAGCCATTAAGAAAAGCACTTTTAACATCCATTTGAAATAACTTAATATTATTACTACTGGCATAGGCAAGGAGCATCCTTATGGCTTCTATTCGTGCCACAGGAGCGAAGGTTTCTTCATAATTGATACCTTCTTCTTGGTTAAAACCCTTGACCACTAATCTAGCCTTGTTTTTAACCATGATACCAAATTCATCTAGCTTGTTTCTAAAGACCCATTTAGTACCAATAACTAAATGGTCATTTGACCTTGGAACAAGCTTCCACACTTCATTTCTCTCAAATTGATTCAATTCTTCTTGCATTGCGATGATCCATGAATCATCTTTAATGGCTTCATCAATGCATTTAGGTTCAATTTGGGAGAAAAAAATAACGTTGGCACAAAAATTCTTAAGAGAAGAACAAGTTTGAACCCCTTTCGATGTGTCTCCTATAATTAGCTCCTTAGGATAAGCATCTACATACTTCCATTCCTTCGGTAAAAAAGGTTCGGAAGAATATGCATCCAAGTTGCTAGATGGAGAAAGAGATTCATTTAAATTCAAAGTATCAATTTTAAGATCATCATCAAAATCATTTTTCTTGACTTCGGAAATTTCATTAAAAACAACATGAATAGATTCTTCTGTAACTAAAGTTCTTTTATTGAAGATTCGAAAAACCTTTGAAATAAAAGAATAACCAAGAAAAAATCCTTTATTGGATTTTGCATCAAACTTTTCTAAGGTATCTTTCTCATTCAAAATAAAACATTTACACTAGAAAACTTTAAAGTATAAAACGTTGGGCTTTTTGTTGTTCCACAATTCATAAAGAGTTTTGGAAAATAATGGTCTTATTAGAACCCTATTCATAACATAGCATGCTGTATTTACGACTTCGGCCCAAAAATATTTGGGTAGGCTATGTTCGTTTAACATAGTTCTAGCTATTTCTTGTAAGTTTCTATTCTTTCTTTCTACTAGTCCATTTTGTTGAGGATTTCTTGGAGTAGAGAAGTTATGATCATATCTATTACACTCACAAAATTCTTGGAAATCACAGTTTTGAAATTCACCACTGTAATCACTTCGAATTGACGAAATCATAAAACCTTTTTCATTTTGAACAAGTTAGAAAACTTAGAGAAATACCTAAAGCAATCATTTTTGTGTGCTAAGAAGTAAAGTATATCTACTATAATCGTCAACAATAACAAAGACATATTTGCTACCTCGTCGGCTTGATATAGCAATTGGTCCAAACAAGTCCATATGTATCAATTGCAATGGTCTATAAGTGCTTATTTGATTCTTTGGTTTGAAACTACCTTTTATTTATTTTTCTAGTTGACATACATCACACACATTATTTTTAATGAACTTAATATGAGGAATTCCTCTCATAAGTTCTTTAGATGAGATTTTAGAGATTAGTTTTATGCTAGCATGACCTAATCTCCTATGCCAAAGCTAAGCATCATCATTCAAAACTAAAAAACACATTTCATTGCAAAGATCATTGATGTCAATAGTGTATACGTTATTTTATTTTAGCGCAATCATAGATGTGTTTTTGTATGGTTTTTTAATAATACAAGCATTAGATTCAAATTTAACAATATATCTTTTATCACACAATTGACTAATGCTCAAGAGGTTATGCTTTAAGCCATCAACCAACAACACATCTTCAATAAAAAGATTGGATTTGTTACCTATGGTTCCTTTACCAATAATTTTACCCTTGTTGTTATCTCCGAATGTGACATATCGTTCATCTAGGCTAGTGAGCTTAGAGAATTGAGATGGATCTCCAGTCATATACCTTGAACATCCACTATCAAGGTACCATCTCTTGCTCCTAGCTTGTGATGATATATTTTTCTACAAAAAAGGATGATTTTTAGGTACACATTTGACCTTGGGTGCCTCAAAAATCGATCTACATATCTTATCATGTTGCATTTAGTCATTTAAGGTTCTTTTAGGAACCCAAATCAATCTATGTGGACTAGATCTTTTAAGTGGACATTTATAGGTAGTATGTCTGAGTTTGCAACAAAAATTACATTTAGTATGAGGTGAAACATGCAAGGTCGGGCCTTTAACAAAGGTGGTTAGATTTTGGTGAGAGCTACTCACAAATATGATTCCACTTCTCCTATGAATATAACCCTTATTGGCAAGAATCATGTTTAAAGACTTGCTACCAACCTCAATTTTTTCTAAGGTTTCTTTGAGTAGTAAGTTTTCCTTTTTAAGAATTTTTAGTTCATCACATTTCATACAAGGAGTTAAACCACTATTATGCTCAACCTTTAATCTATCCAAATCATTAACAAGAGAAGCATGCTCTTTTTTTTAACAATTTATATTTTTTATTAATTAATTTACATTCATCAAACAAATCATGAAAAGCACTTAATAATCCATCAAAAGATAAATTTACATCAATTGAATTACTTACCTCATCTCCGATAGCCATTAGCGTATAGTGATCAACTTGCTCGGTGTTAGTTGACTCCTCTTCTTTGGATGTACTTGAGTCATCCCATGTTGCTTTGAGATCTTTCTTCTTTGGTTGCCTCTTCTTGGCTAGGAGACATTCGCTTTTGTAATGTCCCTAGCATATTACTTGATCTTTCTTATGTTCAAATTTATTTTTAGTGTCATTTTTAAATTTATTTATTTTTATGAATTTTATGAATTTTCTTGTTAAGAGTGCCAAATCTTCATCAAGGTCCTCATCACTTGAGTTTTCTTTCAAGTGGTCTTCTTGGGTTCTTAGTACCATATCCTTCATGTTCTTTGGAAGGGTGTCCTCAAACTCTTCATGAGCTTTACAAATCATCTCATAGGTTATTAGTGACCCAATTAGTTCTTCGAGAGGAAAATTATTTAGATCTTTGGCCTCTTGAATGACCGTTACTTTACTGTCCCAATTTTTTGGAAGGGATCTTAAAATTTTATTAACAAGTTCAAAATCCGAGAAACTTTTACCAAGTCCTTTTAGGCCATTGACGACATCCGTAAATCAGGTGTACATGTCTCCAATGGTCTCACTCGGTTTCATCTGAAACAACTTATAAGTGTATACTAAAAGATTAATTTTTAACTCATTCACTCTACTAGTGCCTTCATGAGTCACTTAGAGTGTATGCCAAATATCAAAAGTCGTTTCACAAATCGACACCCAATTAAACTTATTCTATCTAATGCATAAAATAAGGTATTCATAGCCTTAGTATTTAAAGTGAAAGTTTTCTTCTCCAACTCATTCCAATCGTTCATTAGAAGAGAAGACTTTTGAAAACCATTTTCGACAATGTTCCATAGCTTAAAATCCATTGAAATTAGGAAGATCTTCATTCTAGTCTTTCAATATGTGTAATTCATCCCATTGAATATTGGCGGATGTGTAATTGAATGACCCTCTTGGTTGCCAACGAATGCCATCTCTCTTGGGTTTTAAAACAAACGAGAGTGAACCTTGCTTTGATACTAATTGTTAGGATCAAAAGCGACACTAAGATTGGGGGGGGGGGGGGTGTGAATTAGTGCAACGAAAAATTCTTCGATTTCATAAAATAATTCGTATGTTTGATAGAAATCGATTTGGAAAGGTAGCAACTTGAAATATAAGAGAGTGTAAGTGTAGTGAAAGCAAGATGAGGAGGAGAAGCAACTTGCTATGAAATGAGTTGCAGTTTAAAGTAAATTGCTCAAAATGAAATGCAAACAAGAAGTTAGAGTGGTTCGGTCAATGTGACCTACATCCACTTTCGGATTCCTCCTCCGTCAAGGTCACTAGCGTCCACTAAAGGCTTTCCTTCAATAAGCGAAGGCCAACCATCTTTTACAATTCTTTTCTTCTTTTGTCGGGTTTAGGAGACAACCCTTACAACTTTCTCTCCTCTTTCTTGGATGATTACAAGGCTAAGAGAGGGAGGAGAAAAACTCTAGCACTTTTACACTTCAGTGATTCAAGATTATAATTACACTTTAGGTGTCCTTTCATGCAAAAAAGGGTGGGATATTTATATTAGGAAAAGAGTCGATACTAAGAGAGGGGGGGGGGGGGATGGGGTGAATTAGTGCAGCGGTAAAAATTACGTTGGTTCAAAACTTCATTGCGATTAAATCCGTTTCTTATAAAAAATCATTTCATAAAGGTATTAACTTTGAAAGCATATGGAAGAGCATATTAGATGTAAAGTATGTAAAGTGGTTTACAGTAAAGTAAATTGCACAAGAGAAACGTAAATCAGATTTTTATAGTGGTTTAGTCGTCGTGTGACCTACATCTACTTCGCCGATTCCTCTTCCGTCGAGGCTATTGGCATCCACTATTGGTCTTCTTTCAATAGGTGAAGAACAACTACCCTTTTACACCCCTCTTCTCCTTTTCACGGGTTTAGGAGACAACCTTTTACAACCCTCTTTTCCAAGGTATCCCTCTCACACGAACTCTCTCTAAGCTTTCAGAGGAGGGAACTCAACTTTCTAGGGTTTATAACTTTAGAATCATAGGATTTTTCTCAATATTTCTTGCTAATCTATGCAGGAATAGCTAGGGTATTTATAGGCCCCAAATGGATTTAAATTTGGAGCCCAAAATTCAAACCCCTAAAATTTCAGGGTACGTGCGATACCATCGCCTGCACTAGGCGGTACCACCGCCTGCAGCCTGACACTAGACGGTATCACCACCTAGACTGGCGGTACCACCGCCTAAGATAGTCTCAGAGATTGTGCCATGATGGTTTCACCTATTTGGTCACTGTTTGGACCTTTCTCTTGGCCAAACACAATTAAAACTTGGCCCAATTGTCCCCTAATTGGGTTGGCCCAATTCTAATCCCTATTATATGCTAACTATGAATTTTAAGATATTTACTAAGCTAAATAAAGTTCATAAGTCTAGATTTCTTCCGGTGAGCTTCCGGCAATCTTCCGACGAACTTCCGACGATCTCTCGGCATTGTTCTAGTTGACTCTCGACAAGCTCTTGGACTTCATGATAATCTTTTTGGCAAGTTTCGATGAGCTTCTTTGGCAATCTCCGGGACTTCTCGGTCAATTCCGATAAAACTTCTGACGAACGTTCGGACTTCCAACGAACTCTCGAACTCTCAACGAAATCGCATTCTTGACTTTGGGACTTTATTTTGCTTTATGCCTTGCTATTGTAGTTAATCTTGCATATGTAAAAACACACTTCGATCTAGACAATTATTACTAAGCATGAATCATGTTGTCCTGCATGTCATTGGTTCATTAACGCTTCGCTCGATTCTTCGACGCATCGTCCTCTCTTGTAGCCTATTGCCCAATCGGCTAGTTGACTTCCACAACTCCAATATCCTTGGCGTAATTTTTGCTCTTCTTAGCCCGATGCCCGAATCCATGGCTCGAAGCCTTTTGTCGATACATCATCCAATCCTCCGGTTAGATGTCCAATCTTTTGACATGTTCTATCAGCCCAACATGATTCTTCCTGCTTTAATTGTTGCATCTTGATCGAAGCATCCTGCGTCACTCAAAATATAGATCAATTCATAAACACTTATCAATTGGTTTCATCATTAAAATCCGAGATTCAACAATCTCTCCCTTTTTGTTGATGACAACCAATTGATGACAGAGTTTAAACAAACTCCCCCTATCAATATGCTATATTTGATAGAGACCTTGAATTCAAAAATCCAAGCAACATGTTATCATAAACTTATGCATAACATCATACTTCTCCTCCTTTGTCATCAACAAAAAGGAGAAGTGCAACTAGCAAGTGTTTTTAGACATCCAAGTTCAAATCATTGCATAATAAATCTCAAGTTTTATTATCATTGCAAGCTAGCAAAAATTTTAAGTTTTACATCATGTAAGCTAGCAATATTTAAGATGTTCAAGAAGATAACTTTTGCTTCTTGAAATATGCAAGTTAGCAATATTTGATTCTCTTTTGATATAAGCAAGCTAACATATTTTTGCATCTTCTTGACTTGTGCAAGCTAACAAGTTTGCCTCCTTTCATGATGTGCATGCTAGAAATTCTTTCTCCCCCTTTGTCATTGGCAAAAAAAGAGGAATAACAAAATAATGGTACAATTCATCAATTTTTAAATTATGATAAAAATAAAGTATCATTCTTATTTCAATATATCATAATTGAGATAAACCTTGAATTTAAATTTAATCATGATTTTCATACATTATATGCAATACATCAAATACATCATCATAATAAAATCATAAGTATTGCATGCATCATTTTTGAATAAGCTAGCAACTTTACTTCCTAGAAAGTTTTTCTCCTTGCAATTTGTGAGCTAGCAAATTTTACACATGAAAGTTGGCAAAATTTTTTACATCTTTTGGGATGAGCAAGCTTTTTACTTCTTCTTGAAGTATGTAAGCTAGTAAAATTTCTCCCCCTTTGTCATTGTCCAAAAAGAAGGGAAGAAAATAATTTTATAATTTTTTTTCCTTTATAATAATTTTCAAATCATGACAAAGATAAATAACAAAGATGAAAAATCAAGTCATGAATGTCAAAACAATTTTTTTATCATAAATATTTCATCATTGCATATATCAATATCATAAGTTGAAGTATTGCATGCATAATTCCAAATCACCATTCATAATTATATCAATATTCTAGTCATTACTTCAATCATCAAAAAATTAAGTCATGAATGCCAAAATCATAGTATTGCATTCATTTATATCATCACATAAAGAATATCAAGAAGAACTTGGTGATGAGATATACTTCATGAATACAAGGAATTTTGCAATGCCAAAAAATCATATCATGAAGGATGAGATCATGTGAATATCAAAAGACATGATTCATTTTGACAAATCTCCTTTTAAATATTCAAAGAGAAATTTTAGGAGATCAAATAATAAAAAATATTCAAATGAAATTTTAAGTCATGAATTTTGAAAAATATATTTAAATGAAATTTTAAGTCATAAATTTCGAAAAAGGTATTCAAATAAAATTTTAAGTTATGAGTTTTGAAAAAAATATTCGCTTTAGTAAATCATAAAAGGAAATGTAGGAGAAAAATATTTCAATTCATGCAAAAGAAATCTTATGATTCATATAGAAAATCTCAAGTAATTCCAATAAACCAAGATCATGATTTTGATAAAACTCATTCAGATTCAAATCATCAAAATCATCAAAATCTCAACATTTCTTTTAAGAGATTCAAAATTACATAAATAATTTTATTGATCTCTTAGTAAAAAATTGATAAGGTAGGGATCGAGAAGTTTTCAAGAAAAATGCTTTCCTCTTTTTGTTTCAACTTATTGATTAATTTCATACATGCACTTTTCTTTTATGTCAATCCATAAATCATTCATTAACACTGAAAAAGAACATTCACAAGATCACAAAAATTATCATGCATAAGTTTGAAATATAAACTCGTTAAGTATGCTTTCAAGTTATCATTATATGTTCATTAAGATATATTTTTCTTTTTATGTATTTCATTTAAGTGATTGAATTCATATAAGCATGATCAAGTTTTTTTTTTTTTTCGTATGAAAACATATTTCATAGTTTAAAATCAAAAAGGTCACATTCATTATCGTAAAAATTGATAATCCATAAATTTCAAGAATCATCATGCATAAATTCGAAACATGAACTTAGTAAGCATGATATCAAATCATTACTTCAAATCAAATATGATTTCATTAATCATAGAGTATCTTTAATCAAAATCGAGAAACAATATGATTCATCTTGTTAGGTGTACAAGCATTAGATTTATATCTAACATTCTATTCCATTATTAAAACATCAAGCATGATTTCATAAGGTATTTTTAATCAAAATTATTTTGTTTGTTTATCATAAAACATATAATTTTCATGATTACTTTTAAAATCACTAGAAAGGTAAGCATGATCCAATTTTATTTTAAAATCACTTTTAAATTATTCATGTTAAATCATTTTAACAATTCTAATGTATATTTAGATTGGTTAAGAAATATACCATCACTAAGTTGATTGATTTGTAATCCCAAAAAGAAAGTTAATTCACCCATTAAACTCATTTCAAATTCGTGACTCATACATTTGGCAAATGATTCACATAGTAATTTATCCGAAGAACCAAAAATAATATCATCAACATAAATTTGCACAATAAGAAAATTGTTTTCAAAGTGTTTGATAAATAATGTAGTATCAACCTTGCCTTTGGTAAAATTATTTAAAATAAGAAAGGAATTAAGCCTTTTATACCAAGCTCTAGGAGCTTGTTTCAAGCCATAGAGAGCTTTAGTCAATTTGAATACATGATTAGGAAGAAAGAGTTTTCAAATCTGGGAGGTTGTTCGATATATACTTCTTCGAAAATAAAACCATTCAAGAAGGCACTTTTGACATCCATTTGAAATAGTTTAAAGTTATTACTACTAGCATAAGCAAGGAGCATCCTAATGGCTTCTAATCTTGCCATAGGAGCGAAGGTTTCTTCGTAGTCGATACCTTCTTCTTGGTTGAAACCTTTGGCCACTAATCTAGCCTTGTTTCTAACCACGATACCGCATTCGTCTTGCTTGTTTCTAAAGACCCATTTAGTATCAATGACTAAATGGTCACTAGGTCTAGGAACAAGCTTCCATACCTCATTCCTCTCAAATTGGTTCAATTCCTCTTGTATTGCAATGACCCAAAAATCATCTTTTAAGGCCTCATTAATACATTTTGGTTTGATTTTAGAAAGGAAGGCGGCTTTAGCACAAAAATTCTTGAAAGAAGAACGAGTTTGAACCCCTTTTGATGTATCTCCTATAATTAGCTCCTTTAGATGAGCATCCATATACTTCCATTCCTTGGGTAAGAAAATTTCAGAAGAAGATGCATCTAAGTTGCTATTTTGAGGAGGGGGTTCATTTAAATTCAAATTATCAAAACCAAGATCATCATCAAAATCATTTTTCTTTAAATTAGAAATTTTATTAAAAACTACATGAATAGACTCTTCTATAACTAAGGTTCTCTTGTTAAAAACACGAAAAGCCTTAGAAACGGAAGAGTAACCAAGAAAGATGCCTTCATCGGATTTAGCATCAAATTTTCCTAAGGCATCCTTTTCATTCAAAATAAAGTATTTGCAACCGAAAACTTTAAAATAAGAAACATTTGGTTTTTTGTTATTCCATAATTCATAGGGAGTTTTTGATGAAGACGGTCTTATTAGAACTCTATTCATGATGTAGCAAGCCGTATTCATGGCTTCTGCCCAAAAATACTTGGGTAGACTATGTTCATTTAATATAGTTCTTACCATTTCTTATAGGTTTCTATTTTTTCTTTCAACTACTCCATTTTGTTGAGGATTCCTTGGAGTGGAGAAGTTGTGATTGTATCCATTAACTTCACAAAGATTTTGGAAATTACGGTTTTGAAATTCGTCACTGCGATCACTCCGAATTGATGAAATCATGAAGCCTTTTTCATTTTGAGTGAGTTTACAAAATTTTGAGAAACACTTGAAATAATCACTTTTGTGAACTAAGAAATAGGTCCAAGTGTACCTAATATAGTCATCCATAATTACAAAAGCATATTTGCTTTCTCCTAGACTTGTTGTGTCAATTGGTCCAAATAAGTCCAAATGGATCAATTGTAATGGTCTAGTGGTGCTAATTTGATTTTTTGGTTTGAAACTAGTTTTTATTTGTTTACCTAGTTGATATGCATCGCATACTTTATCCTTAATAAACTTCATATTTGGAATCCCTCGTACTAATTCTCTAGATGAGATTTTAGATATTAGTTTCATGCTTGCATGGCCTAATTTCCTATGCCAAAGCCAAGCATCATCATTTAGAGCAGAGAAGCACATTTCATTCCTTAGTTCATCAAGGTTGATGGTATAGACATTATTTTGTTTTCATACAATCATATTATTGTTTGGTTTTTCAATAATACACATATTTGATTCAAATCTAACGATATAACCTTTATCGCATAATTGATTAATACTCAAGAGATTATGTTTCAATCCATCAACTAGTAATACATCATCAATAGAAAAACTTAATTTGTTACATATGGTTCCCTTACCAATGATTTTGCCTTTGTTGTTATCTCCGAAAGTAATATACCCTTCTTCTTTGCTAGTGAGCATAGAGAAATGAGATGAATCTCCAGTCATATGTCTTGAGCATCCACTATCGAGATACCATCTCTTGCTCCTAGCTTGTGGGTTTTTCTATAAAAGAGGATGATTTTTCGGTACCCATTTGATTTTGGGTGCCTCAAAAATTGATCCACTAATTTTGTTATTCATTACTGAATTTTTTATAGTTCCTTTAGGAACCCATATTAATTTATGTGGATTAATTTTCCTAAATGGACATTTGTAGGTAATATGTCCGAATTTGTAACAAAAGTTACATTTCATATAATATGAAACATGCAATGTAGGTCCTTTTATGAAAGTGGTAGGATTTTGATGTGATCCTTTTACAAATCCAATTCCACTTCTATTTACGACATGACCCTTGTTTGCAAGGATCATGTCTAATCCTTTGCTACTGACCTTATACTTATTTAAGGTTTCTTTAAGTAGCAAATTTTTATTTTTTATTGCTTCTAAATGCTTACACTTAGAGTATGGAGGAGTTTGAAGACTATCAAACTTATTTTGTAGTAAGACATGCTCTTTCTTTAAGATATTTAACTTCTTACTAATAATTCTACATTCATCAAATAATTCATGAAAAGCGATAGAGAGTTCTTGAATCGTCCCAAGTTGCTTAAAGCTTTCTTCTTCTTCGATTGCTTCTTCTTGGCTTGGGGGCATTCATTTTTTAAATGCCCCGGCTTCTTGCATTCATAGCATATCACTTGGTCCTTTTTATATTCAAATTTGTTCTTGGTGTTATTTTTAAATTTGTTCTTTCTTAAAAAAATTTTAAATTTTTGAGTCAAAAGTGCAATCTCATTTTCACTGTCCTCATCACTTGATGTTCCTTTCAAGTGATCTTCTTGTGATGTGAGTGTCATATCCTTCCTGTTCTTTGGAAGGGGGTTCTCGAGTTCATCATGATCTTGACACGTCATTTCGTAGGTCATTAGAGACCCAATAAGTTCTTCAAGAGGGAATGTTTTAAGATCCTTGGCCTCTTGAATGGTCGTAACTTTTGGATCCAACTTTTAGGAAGAGATCTTAAGATTTTATTTACTAGTTCAAAGTTAGAAAAATCTTTACCAAAAGCTTTGAGTCCATTGATGACATCCGTGAAACGGGTGTACATGTCTCCGATGGACTCACTTGGTTTCATTCGGAGAAGTTCATAAGAGTGCACAAGGATGTTGATTTTGGACTCTTTCACTCGGCTAGTGCCTTCATGAGTAACCTCAAGAGTTCTCCAAATATCAAAAGCCGAATCACAAATTGAAACACGATTAAACTCATTTTTGTCTAGTGCACAAAACAAGACATTCATAGCCTTTGCGTTTAAAGCAAAAACCTTCTTCTCCGATTCATTCCATTCACTCATCGGAAGAGAAGATTTTTGAAATCCGTTTTTGACAATAGTCCAAAGCTCGAAATCCATGGAAATGAGGAAGATCCTCATACGGGTCTTCCAATATGTGTAATCCGACCCATTAAACATAGGTGGACGTGTGATAGAATGACCCTCATGCATGCCGGAGTAAGCCATCTCTCTTGGGTATTAAACCAAATATGAGAGTGAGCCTCGCTCTGATACCAATTGTTAGGATCTGAGCGGCACTAAGAGGGGGGGGTGAATTAGTGCAGCGGATTAAAACTTGTAAGTTCAAAAATGATTCCGTAAAATGCAAGGAGATTTCGCTTTGATTGTAACTTGAGTAAAGTAAAAAAAAAAAAGGGAAATGATTGTAGAAAGATAAGTACTCACAGATTCAATGAACACACAAATTTAATGTGGTTCGGTTAAATGACCTACATCCACTTGCGAAGCCTTCTTCAATGAGGCTCCCAACTTCCACTAGCAAATCACTTTGAAGGGGAAGGACTAATACCCCTCTTACAACTTTTACAAGTGGTTCACACTCTTACAATCTTTTCAACAAGAAGGAAGGAGGTGAACACTCAAACAATTTAAAAACAAGACTTGCTAAGACTTTGCTAAGACTCTTATCTCAAACTATTGCTTTACAAAAGTTGTATTCTCTACTGAGAATTGAGGGGTATTTATAGGCCCCAAGAGGATTCAAATTTGGGCTCCAAATTTTGAATTCTCTTGGGTTTCCGAGACTGGCGGTGCCATCGCCTATCACTGGCGGTGCCATCGCCTATCGGTGGCGGTGCCACCACCTGTCAATGTCTGTCAGACGGTGTACTGACGGTGCCACCGCTTGTTGGTGGTTGTGCCACCGCCAGATCTCGGGTGCTGGGCGGTGCCACCGCCTAGTCTGGTGGTGCCACCGCTTGACACTTCGGGCTCTGGGCGGTGCCACCGCCCAGTCCGACAGTTCCATCGCCCGTCCTTAAAGATCTCTGGTTGGGTTTCAAGTCTGTCCCAAACCAGGTCACTTTTGGGCCCAATTAGCCCCTAAGCAGGATATAGGATTGTCCCTTAATCCTAACCCTAATTACATGTGAACTATGTACCTAAAAACATAATCCTAAGCAAGTTTTTAACTGGCAAACGTCGAGTCTTATTCTGGCGAGCTTTCCTGCGATCTTCCGGTGGACTTCCGATACGCCCTCGGGTTTCTTCCGGCGGACTCCCAGTAGGCTCCCGATCTTGTGACGAATTCAATGAGTAGCCGAGCCTTCATAGTGATCTCTGCGAACCTCTGATAATCTCTTCGGTAGACTTCTAAAAGTTCTGACAAGTCTCCGATCTTTCTTGGTTGGTTCCGACAGCATCTCCGATGAATCTTCAGACTCTCAAACGTCCATTGAACTTGACTCCGGTATCCTTACTTTATGTTTTAGGCTCTCGTAGTTAACCCTACACACTTAACTTCAATAATATAGATTAGATCAATTAATCCATCAATTGATTTCATCTTCAAAATCTGAGATTCAACAATGAGGAGTTCAAGTTCACCATCACTTGAGCTTATGCTCAAGTGGTCTTCAATTGTTCTAAGTCTGAAATCCTTCTTGTTCTTTAGAAGGTGGTTCTCAAGTTCTTTACGTGCATTGTACGTTATTTCATAGGTCATCGAAGACTCTATAAGTTCTTCAATTGGAAAATGGTTTAAGTACTTTGATTCTTGGATTGTCATTATTTTTTAATCCCAATTTTTAGAAAGCAATCATAAAATCTTGTTAACGAGTTTAAAATTCAAAAAACTTCTACCAAGTGCTTTTAAACCATTGACGATATCCGTAAAATGGGTGTACATGTCTCCAATGGTTTTGCTTGGTTTCATATGAGATAATTCGAAATCGTGCATTAAAAGATTGACTTTAGAATCTTTTACTCTACTCGTGCCTTTGTGTATGATTTCGAGAGTGTGCTATATTTCGAAAGTCGTTTCGTAAATAGAAACCCGATTAAACTCAATTTTATCTAAAGCACAAAATAGAGCATTTATAGCTCTAGCATTTAAGGAAAAAGTATTCTTCTCCAAATCATTCCAATGGTTCATTGGAAGAGAAGACATTCGAAAACCACTTTCGATAATATTCCATAAATTCAAATCTAACGAAAGAAAGAAAACTCTCATTCGAGTTTTCCAATATATGTAGTCCGTCTCATTGAACAAGGGAGGACGAATGAGAGAGTGACCCTCTTGAAAGTCGAAAAGAGCCATTTCTCTTAGGTGTTAAACCAAATAAGAAATACGAGGCTATGATACTAATTGTTAGGAAAATAGTCGGCACTAAGAGGGGGGGGAGGGGGGGTAAATTAGTGCAGCGATAAAAATTACGTCGGTTCAAAACTTCATTACGATTAAATCCATTTCCGACAAAAAATCGTTTCGTAAAGGTATTAACTTTGAAAGAGTATGGAAGAGCATAGTAGATTTAAAGCAAGTAAAGTAGTTTATAATAAAGTAAATTGCATAAGAGAAACGCAAACCAGATTTTTATAGTGGTTCGGTCGTCGTGACTTACATCTACTTCGTCGATTCCTCTTCCGTCGAGGCTACCAGCATCCACTATTGGTCTTCTTTCAATGGGAGAAGACCAACTACCCTCTTACACCCCTCTTATCCTTTTCACAGGTTTAGGAGATAACCTTTTACAACCCTCTTTTATAAGATATCCTTCTCACACCTCCCTTAGAACTCTCTCTAAACTTTGGGAGGAGGGAATTTAACTTTCTAAGGTTTACAACTTTAGAATCACAGGATATTTCTCAATATTTTTTGCTAATCCATACAAGAATAGCTGGGGTGTTTATAGGCCCCAAATGGATTCAAATTTGGAGCCCAAAATTCAAACCCCTGAAATTTTAGGGTACGGACGGTACCATTGCTTGCAGCCTAACACTGGGCGGTACCACTGCCCAGACTGGCGGTACCACCACCCAGACAGTTTCGGAGACTGAGTCTGGGTGGTGCCTAGATAGGTAGTACCACCGCTTGACAGAGTCTCGAAGACTGTGCCATGATGGTTTCACCTATTTAGTCATTGTTTGGGCCTTTCTCTTGGCCAAACATAGCCCAAACTTGACCCAAATGTTTCCTAATTGGGTTGGCCTAATTCTAATCCCTATTATGTATTAACTATGAATTTTAAGATATTTACTAAGCTAAATAAAGTCCGTAAGTCTAGGTTTTTTTCGGTGAGCTTCTAACGAACTTTCGACGATCTCTCGGCAATGTTCTAGCGGACTCCCGGTAGGCTCCTGGACTTCATGATGATCTTCTTGGCAAGTTCCGACAAGCTTCTTTGGCAAGCTCTGGGACTTCTCGGTCAATTCCTATAGAACTTCTGATGAACTTCCAAATTTCCGACGAACTCTCGAACTCCCAACGAAATCACGTTCTTGACTCCGAGACTTCATTTTGCTTTATGCCTTGCTATCGTAGTTAATCCTACATATGTAAAAATGCACTTCGATCTAGACAATTATTACTAAGCATGAATCATATTATCCGGCATATCATTGGTCCATCGACGCTTCGTTCGATTCTTCAATGCATCATTCTTTCTTGTGGCCTATTGCCCAATCAGCTAGTTGACCTCCACAACTCCGATATCCTTAGTGTAATTTTTGCTCTTCTTAGCCCGATGCCCGAATCCATAGCCCGAAGCCTTCTGTCGATACGTCATCCTATTCTCTGGCTAGACATCCAATCTTCTGACATTTTCCATTGGCCCAACATGATTCTTCTTGCTTTAATTGTCACATCCTGATCGAAGCATCCTACGTCACTCAAAATGTAGATCAATTCATAAACACTTATCAATTGGTTTCATCATCAAAATTCAAGATTCAACAATTTATAGTCCCCAATGGCTTCAAAAATGGAGCTAAAAAGTGTCTCATCCTAATTTTCCGGGGTACTGGCGGTACCACCGTCATTACTGGGTGGTACTACAACTTGCAGTCTGACGTTGGGTGGTACTACTACTTGACAGAGCTCGGAGACCGAGCTCTGGTGATACCACTGCTTGACTAGGGCGATACCACCGCTGTCAGCAATAATTGCTGGCGGTACCACTGCCCAGACCACTTGGGAGACTGGGTCTTCCAGGCGGTGCCACCGCTGGTCAGACTCTAACAACCGGGTTGGGCCTTGTATTTGGCCCAAACTATCCTAGCTTAGAGCCCAGTTGGCCCCTAACAGAGTTGATGAGATTACCTCCAAATCAAACTCTAATTATCATTCTAACTATGATTAAGGCAAGCATGGTCGAGTACATCGATTCTTTCACTCGTCGATCCTTTGGTGAACTTCTCGGCGTGTCTTCCGGTGAGCTTCCGGCGAACTCCTGACCAACTCTCGGCTAGTCTTCCAGCATGCTTCCGGCGATCTCCCGACGAGCTTTCGATGAGTCTTCCAACGTACTTCCGGTGATCTCACAATGAACTCTCGGTGAGCTCCTAGTATATCATCTGAGTCTTTGACTCCGGTCCATCACCTGACACACTATCACTGGGCAGTACCATTGCTTGACAGCCTCGAAGATCGAGTTTTTCGAGTTTTTCAACTCACAAGCGGTTCCACCACTTGTTCTAGTGGTGCCACTGTCAGACCCAACTTTTGAGTCACTGAATGAGCCTCATAATGAGCCTAAATCAATCCCACTTAAGGCCCAATTGGCCCCTAATTGAGTTAATATGGTTACACCAAAAGCTAACTCAATTATCCCCCTAAACTACATTAATCTTAGACAAATGATTACAAAGCATGAATTCTTTGTTCGGCATATCATTCGTTCATTCGGCGCTCGTCCGATCCTTCGACACATCGTCCTCTCATTTAGCATATTGCCCAATTGGTATGAGCCATCTATCGACATGTCGACCGATCCTCTGACATGTTCACTCTGGCCTAATGTCCGATTCCTCCTACTTTAATCAATTTACCTCTCCTTGATCGAACCTAGTCCTATGTTACTCATAATACAAATTAGGTCACAAACTCATCAATTGATTTCATCATCAAAATCCGAGATTCAACATTTATAGACCCCAATATCTCTATGATAGGGAGCTCTAACTCCATGACAACACTAATTTACTTACCCTGATTCCTTAATGCAACACTGATTGACTCTAGACCTCGAGCCAATAATAGAACAAAACTACTTTGTTTGAGCTACAATGGGATAAGTGGCTAACTTGATACTATTCCTATAGCCTTAGCTACTCTATGGGCTAAGCTAAGCATTCTGTAATCTTGATACGATGACACTCGAAGGAACTCCATGACAATAAGAATGAGATACGGTCAAAACTCACCACTCACCCCAAAACAATAATAAGCATTAGCACCCGCTCAAGTAAGCATTAGCAAGTTGAGGTCTAAGTACTTGAGTCTAATGTTCAGATGCTTAACTGAGTGATTAAGACGAGTATTGTTACTTCCTTAAGATTGTGCTAGTTTATTCTATAATTAAATAGCACTCAATTTAATTCTTTAGTTAAGTGAGTTTACCACTCCATGGGCTAAGCTAAGCTAAGCATTTTGTCTTCTTGTTTCTTGATATGACAACTTTCAATGGTACTCCAACCTGCACCTCAATTCATTTTCAAAACAAGCAATGCTCAATTAGGTTAATAAATTATGTCATAGATGCACTATCTTCTATTCTTTCTTTATAATTGAGAGTTAAGTTATCGTTAAGTGAGTAAGCAGTCGGGAGTTTGTTTACTTTATTCTATATGTATTTGTAGCTAGATTTAATTCTTAAAGGGTGCTAAGAGAAGAGGTTGTCCTAGAAAGTGAGTTTGAACAAGCAAACAACCATGGTGAGGTTACATTACTTGATTCTATATGTGGGTAGCTCTTTTCAACAAGCAAGAAAACAAGAACTAAAGCTTTCAAACAAGCAACAGAATAAGCAATAGAATAAACAAATATTATTATTGAACAAGCAAGGGAACAAACCCTTGTGTGCAGGGTCGTAAGTAACAACCGTTGTGCTAACATATGCAAAACGAGCAAGCAAGAAAATAAGCAAGGGCTTCTAGAACAAGTATGAAGTACAACACACTTCAGAACTTTGATTTTGAGTCGTTTAACCTTTGTTCAACTTGGAGAATAAATCCACTATTAAGGTACCCTATCAGTAGTTTCAATACATTTTCACCTAGAAATATAGACCTAAGAGTCATACTAAGATTAAGAGTAGTCACCCCTGTGCGTTAGTGAGAAAGTCGTTGTACCCTTGAGCGGGTGTATTAGAGAGTTTTGAAGTGAACTTTTAAGTAATAACTAAGGAAGCAAAACAAGCAATGGAAACAAGTAAACAAGCAATGGGTGCTAGTGAGTTTGCCGATGATGAAGAAAGAAATGCTACTTGAAATGCTACTTATTGAGAGAATAAGCTAATGCACCTGCAACAACAACTATATTTAGTTAAGCTAGATTAAATTCTTTCTTTCGAGTTAAGAGAACAAGCAATGGCTTTCGAATAAGCATCGCACTAGAAGAGTACTATAGATAGTCTAGGGTTCGGCTACCTATATGATAGTTTAAAGTAAATAGAACAAACAAGGGCTTCTAGAATTCTACTGAAGTACACAAGACACCACACTTCAAAGCTAGTACTTTCTTCTTCCCTTAACCACATAGTGCGCGTTCGGAACGAGCTTCTCTGGTAGACAACACTCGAAGGAACTACACTGAAGTACACCATGCTAGAAACATAATGCCATAATTAAGGTAAAGGTAATAAGTTGAGTTACTAACCTCCGGTGTTAGGCCCGCTAAGTACTGAAGTAGAGAACAAGCAAGGATAGTAATGAGCGAGTTGAGTTCACCATTTGAGACTTATATTCGATTCTTAAAGTAACAGAACACGATATTGTGCATTAGAGAGTTTGAACAAGCAAAGCAATGGTGCAAGAGCTTATTGGAGTTTTGGAGTTTTTTTACTCTATTCAAATATAGAATAGATACACTTCTCTTTGATTTAATTCTTAAAGCAACTCGGTTAATTCTGTAACATCTCTCCACGACAACACAAGAATTGGAACTCGTATTCTAATGTACTTTGTTTGAGCTAGAATGGTGATGACTTGGACCACTACAAGGGAAAGCCTTATTATTTGTTCTTCTAAAGTGCTTGATGAAGCTGTAAACCCTGATTTCGAATCATAACACCTATGTGAAACTCATCAAATGTGGAATCGGTAACCTTTCACCAAGGGCCTTTAACCTCAAACTAAAGAGCAACCAATGCCCATATGAGAGATTAAAATAAACAAGTAATGGAACAAGCGAGGTTAGGTTACTCAATTATATTAGTTGATAGCACTATTCAATGATTTTGCCGTTCTTCATTAGGGTCAAATTTAATTCAGCATCGATTTACTGACCTAACTATGCCTTGTATTTAATGTGCTCTCAGTCAAGTCTCAAATCTTATAGTAAAAGTCAAGTTGCGCTTCAATTCAACAAGCAAGAGTATGGTGGTACAAGAGAGGGAAAGTGAAGAGCTAAGCAGTGAGGTTACTCAATTTTATTAGTTGTGAACAAGCAAGGGGTAGATTGAAAGAACAAGAAACAAGGCAATAATGAAGTTCTTAAAATAGGGATAGCAGTGCCTAGGTAAGTTCTTAAAGTAAGAAGTGAGTTTTGGAGTTTGTTATTTGCCTCTATTCTAACCATTAAAGTAAACAAGCAAGGGAACTAATTTCAGTATTAGCAAGAGGGCATTGAAGCACTATGTTTAGTCTTTGAAGTAGAGAATAAGCAACGTTTTGCACTGGCAAGCTCATTCTGAAAGCTAAAGTGTGATAGTTTTGGTGATTTTGAGTTTAGATTAAGAAGTGATGTTAGGTTACTTGATTCTATTGTAGGAGTTCACTTGCACTCAATTCAACAAGTAAGTGCCTTCGAACAAGCTAAGTGGTAGAGTGAAATAATTTCTTATATCGTATGCTTACTAGATTCATCAACTCGGGGTGCTTAGCTGAGTTGTTAAAGTTTAGTTTCTCGATTCATTCAACAAGTAATAAGTGAGTTTGAAGCAAAGCAGTGAGATTATTTTCATTATAGATGTGGATAGTGCTATCAGTTAAATCTCGAATTTTGATGATAAATCAATTGATAAATTAATGATCTAATCCATATGTTAAGAAAAGTAATGTAGGACTAACTATGATTATGAAAAGGTAAAATAATTAAAGAAGAATCGAATATTAGGTCGGACTCAAAGATTGGGCATAAGGCCGGAAGAATCAGGATACACCAAAGGTTTGAATGATGCATTGGAAGCTCGTTGGGAGTTCACCGAAAGCTCGCCGGAAGATCACTGAGAGTGCGCTGGAAGTTCCGTCAGAGTTTAGATGAACAATTGACATGTTGGACAACTAGAATTACTTGTATTATAATTGTTTAGCTTTAATTATCATAGTTAGGATTTCAATTTGAGTTAGTTTTGAGAGAAATCGTACTAACTCAATTAGAGGCCAATTGGGCTCGAATTAGAACTGATTTGGGCTGGATGGATGGCTCATTCGGTGACCTAGTGCCATGTTATGTCACGGACAAACTTCTAAACAGGATGTTTGATGTAATACTTATGTATGTCCGTGTCTTTTGGTATGTTTATGCTTTGTACAACATGTAGAGGGACGGCCGAAGGCTTAATAGTCCCATTTTAGTTAGGTTGGTGGCCGCTTTAGGCTTGTAAATAAAGGTTGTGTCATGAGGACACGTGTGAGAGATTTTCGGTCTATAATGGACCATTTTACCCTTTGTTGTGCAACTGTTCAGAGATTGTAAAAGTCTGTTAGTAATTTGCATTGTCTATAAAGTGTTTTTTAGATATGTTTGCTGGTGGATCCCGATTGAGGCTTTCTCTCTAACCCGTTCTCTTTTTTGTTGGTCCTAATGGAAAATGGGAGGCTTCGGGGAGGCTGACCTTTGCGGATGGACACGCAAGGGTGCCGCATGACTTTGGCAAAACCAACTAAGTCCGTGACAGATGGTATCAGAGCGGGACTAGCACTCATAGAAACACTTAGCATGTAAACGTGGGGGATCTAGCGGGGCTGCGTTGAGGGCAGTCAGCACACGCGCGACCGTTTAGGAGAAAACGGGCATGGAGATGTAGGGAAAAGGAGTCGCTCGGAGGAGCGGGCATCTAACATTGACATTTAGAGGAATGGCCAACCCTTCGCGCAAGAGGCATCACGAGAATAGGCAAGCTTGGAAGAATGTGGAGCACACAAAGGTTGGGATGACTGAGTTTGAGCTACGGCTCAGCGTTGACAACTATACTTGATGGTGCTCAAGACAAGCGAGGCGCTTGGTAAAAGGATGAGACCATGCAAGGTGGAATAAGTTGTTCAGTGACCAAAAGAGTTGTGCAAAGCTCACAGAGGTGAGGGGAATTGCTAACTCAAAGAATTTGGTACTCATGCATGGGCTTGTATGCGGATGATGGAATGTTCGCGGCCATCCCAAGGCGACCGAAACTCGACGCCATGGAGCATTGAAACTTTCTCTTTGGCATATGAAGGATACGTCCATAGGAGGTCAAAGGGTGCAACGAGTTCAGCATATTGCTAGGCCTTGAGTGGTGCAGCGGGGGCTGTATTGACGTGGAGTCACAATCTAGCAAGTGCGTTTGCAGGAGGCAGAACAATGCACAGTTTGTTCAACAGATCGGAGTAGTCCAAGAGGATGGTGGTCTCCGAAACGAAGAGAGATGTTGCTCCAACGGGACAGTTATTCAGGAGGGATAAGTCTCGGCTCTCGAGAGAGAGAATTATGTGGGACGAACCTCACATGTTGAGGAGGAGTACCTCAATAAACAACAACTCCACGAAGTTTAATGGACTGAGCAAGCGGCGAGGAGTTGTTGCATGATCTCACTCGAGAGAATGCATTGGTAGATGCATTGCGAGATCAAGTGGGGGAGTGACCCAAAGCAATACAAGTGAAGGCACACTTGGAGTCGATATGGAGATCGGACTCAAGGGAGGGTTGACTCATGGAATGGTGGGCGCGAGGGCCACCATCAACTCAATGCAAAAATGAGGAGCGGAGCAACTTGGGTGTAACTTGGTGAAGTACCCAAGTCGCATGAAGGGAGCCAGCATAGAAGATGGAACATGGAGCAGAGGCATAGTGCTTTCCTTGGACAGAGGTCAAGGGCATGAACTCTTGCAGAGGCAAGAGCAGGATCATGTTGTTCCATGGGTCATTCATTCTGACGGAGCGGACTCATCTTGCATGGTGCCAAAGACGAAGGGAGCTTTTGGGCACATGCACCTTATCTCGGAGGAGCATTTGATGGAGGAACTAAGGTGACTCAAATTGTGGAGGCGAAGTTTGGTTCAGAAGGCCTTAGCACGGGGCAAGAGGACGCAGAGGCAGGTACTCTTGAAGAATATGCCACAGTGTTGCCATTTAGGTTGCCATGAAGGAAACGGTGCACAGTGGAGATTGTGCTGGTAGGGGCAGAGGCCCAAGATCCAGAGAATGGTGCACTAATTACAGTGAAGTCGGTGGACTTTGGGAGCTACTAGGCGATGGACTATCCTAGAGCGGTGCTTCATCTAGGTGTGACCCAAGAGTGGGTGGATGAAGGTCGATTGCCAAAGGAACAAACAAAATCGAAGGTGGAAGAGACCTTGCGATATATTGGCAAAGGCCACACATGGAGGGTTCACAATTCGAGTTCATCCCACAAGGATCAAAATGCAATAGAGATGTCACCAGGAGGTGACATAGTGCAGCGGATCGTGGTGGAACAGTTCGTGATAATGCGACACACACGATCTAGTCCCGTGAGGGACTAGATCATACGGAGGTATGATCGGGAGCTACTGGAAGCTCCACTTCGGTGAATAACCCGACGGCAAGAAGGGCTATGGATTCAAGAAGTAAAGGCCATGGTACCACAGAGGCAGGTCTTCCATGCGTGCATCGAATTTTGCATCGGATGAAAGCCTTGGTCATCAGCATATGGGGGTTGTGTTCCACTAAGGGAAAAGTTCGAATGTAAGTACCAGTGACTCCCATGGGAGGGACTTGATCATACAGAGGTATGATCGAAGCAGTTGGAGTGTTGGACTGCTCCAGAGCACATATTCGCTTAAGGGAGCCCGGCATGTCAGAGGACAAGGTCGAGTAAGCGAACGTTGCTACCAAGGAAGCTAAGGAGAACAGAATCGGTGCAAACCCTATAATGCGATGGTAGAGGCCATGCATGGGAGTTGCAGTTTGTCTTTCCATCGACCAAAGAGAGCTGCTTGGAGAACACAGAGGTGTTGAAGCAGGGGGTCGGAAGGGGCGAGAAAGCGATGATGAGTCCAGAGGGACTTAGCTACCCAAAATCAAGCATCAGTTAGAATGGAGGTGGACTTAGAGGAGTGCCACAGAGACATATCTACTGATCGTGAAGAAAAGGGATGCAGATGCGAGGCGACGGATAGTAGGGCCATGGGCATGGCAGCGCCATGGTACCTCAGAGGCGGAACTTCTGTGAAAGTCATGGATCCCTTGCTCTCATGGAGGGAGAGTGCTTGGTCATGAAAGGGGCCGAGGAGGTGGAGCATGCAGAGGCAAACTCCAAGTACCGAGACAAGGCTGAAGGGTAGAGGCTAAGGAACTTTGTAAGACCGGTGTCAATGAGCTTCTCATCAAGATAGCCGAAAGGGAAGGACTTCGGGTCATGCAAGAGTGCACAAGTAAGGAACGAAGTAGGCAGTACACGGTGCTGTACCTTTGCTACTCAATGGAGTATGTGACAGGGTTGATGGAGAAGACGGTACAATCCCATAGGCGACCAAACCTATGAGAGAATTACTCCAAATTGGGGTGAAAACTTCTTGCATTCTAGAAGTTCGATGGCATTGAGAAGGTGAATCACAGTAACTAACTCAACGCAAGGAGTGCAAACACTTCAAGTGCTTCAGAAGTGTGAGCAAAGAGCAGGCGAAGGCCAATAACTAGCTCGATGCATGGAGTACAACCTCGAGGAGGCAGGCGAAGTCAAGTAACCTTTGCCTTCTCAACCCTTAAGAGAATGGGTGAAACTGAGTACCCCAATTCTCTTATCTATCCAGCAGAGGAGCTCTGCACAAGTTCAAAGACCCTTCGAAGATAATGGAAGACAATAGTTGTTAAATCCTCACCAACGGTGATCAGTGCTACTGAGAGTAAACTGTCCGTTTTATTTCCCAATGAAATGCCAATCGAAAGCGGAAATGATGCGAACCTACTTGGATGTGACAACTAAGTGAAAGAAGAGTCAATGAGTAAATTTTATGGAGGAAGGACCCAATATTTCAGAAGTTTGCGAGACGATGCTCGTTAAAGCTCGAACAAGCATCCACCCAATTCAAGCAACATGAGGCATTTGAGAGACTGACGCAGTAAGGATGGTCTTTTCCTTCATCTTGAGGATCCGCAGGAACCAACAGGGATCAACACAACTCAGCCAACCCCACACTAGAGTCAGAGTCATTGGCGAGTTGAAGCAGCATGACGGATTAAAGGTTCGACTACTCAAAAACAACAGCGGAGAGCACCTGGGAGCCAAGAGGCGCAGTGGAGCTGGAGCAGAAGATTGAAGACTCAGCAAAGGCGAGGAATTGCAGTGTCGACAAAGGCTTCGACGAGGACGTCGAAGGAATAAGTGGGGGAGAATGTCATGGACAAACTTCTAAACAGGATGTTTTATGTAATACTTATGTATGTCCGTGTCTTTTGGTATGTTCATGCTTTGTACAATATGTAGAGGGACGATCGAAGGCTTAATAGTCCCATTTTAGTTAGGTTGGTGGCCGCTTTAGGCTTGTAAATAAAGGTTATGTCATGAGGACACGTGTGAGAGATTTTCGATCTATAGTGGACCATTTTATCCTTTGTTGTGCAATTATTCAGAGCTTGTAAAAGTCTGTTTGTAATTTACATTGTCTATAAAGTATTTTTCGGAGATGTTTGCTTGTGGATCCTGATTGAGGCTCTCTCTCTAACTCGTTCTCTCTTTTGTTGGTCCTAAGGGACAATGGGAGGCTTCGGGGAGGCTGACCTTTACGGATGGACACACAAGGGTGCCGCACGACTTAGGCAAAACCAGCTAAGTCCGTGACAGTTAGGTGATGGCACCACTAGAGCTGGTGGTGGAACCACTTGAGCCTCGGCCTCCTAAGTAGTCTAGGCGGTGGTACCGCTCAAATTGGGTGGTGGTATCGTCGGTAGTTAATGCTCCAAGCGATGGTACCGCCTTGTCAGGTGATGGTGCTGCCAGAGCCCAGTCTCTAAGGCTTTGTTAAGTGATTGTATCGCCTAGATTGAATGATGGTACCACCTAATGTCAAAGAGTAATGGCGGTGGTATTGCCCAATACTAGCGGTGGTACTGTTAGTACCCCAAGAACATGGGATGAGACATTTTTTAGTTCCGTTTTTAAAGTTATTTAGGGTCTATAAATACCTCTCTCATCCCTATTTAGCACATACAATATCTTGAATGAAAATTAATATAAAACATTGTTATAATTCCTAAAAGTTCGCTTTCTATGGCTCTAAGTTTTGATTTCAGTTTGAGAGAAGGGTGAGTGAATTGTAAAGGTTATCTCCTAAACCTATGAAAGCAAGAAAAAGGTTATAAGAGGGTAGTTGGTCTTCACCCTTTAAAAGAAGACTGTTAGTGGACATTAGTGGCCTCAGTGGAGGAGGAATCGGGAGTGGACGTAGGTCACAATGACCGAACTACTATAAATTTGGTGTGCATCTTCTTTCTGCTCTTTATTACTATTATTTTCCTACTTTAACTACTTATTATGTTTACTCTAAGTCAAGCACACTTTGATATCATTTTTGATACGGTTTCATCGAATCAAGCTTTTTCAAATCATTGAAGCTTTTCTAATCGACATCGTTTTCCTAAAAGCACTAATTCAGCCCTCATAGTGTCGATTTTGATCCTAATAGTTGGTATCAGTGCCAAGATTTTTCTCGTTTGGTTTAACACCCAAGAGAAATAACTTTTACTAGCAATCAAGAGGGTCTTTTTATCACTAGTCCTATTATGTTCAATAGGACAAACTGCACGTATTGGAAAACTAGAATGAAAATTTTCTTGCTTTCTATGGATTTTGATTTATGGAATATTATTAAAAGCAGTTTTGAAAAGTCTTCCAAACTAATAAATGAATTGAATGATTTGGAAAAGAAGACTTTCTCTTTGAATGCTAAAGTGATGAACACTTTGTTTTACGCTCTTGATAAAAATAAATTTAATCGGATTTCTATATGCAAAACGACACATGAGATTTGACACACACTCGAAGTCACACATGAAGGCACAAGTAGGGTTAAAGAGTCAATAATTAATCTTTTGGTTCATAGTTATCAGTTGTTTCATATGAAACTAAACGAGACTATTAAAGACATGTACACTCATTTTACGGATGTCATCAATAGTCTAAAAGCACTTGGTAAAAGTTTTTCTAATTTTGAACTTGTTAATAAAATACTAAGATCCCTTCTAAAAAGTTGGGATCCTAAAGTAATAACAATATAAGAAGTAAAGGATTTAAATAATTTTTCGCTCAAAGAACTTATTGGGTCTTCGATGACCTACGAAATTGTTGAATCTCGTATTTTGATAATGAAACCA
Organism: Musa acuminata AAA Group; assembly: GCF_036884655.1. Lineage (NCBI taxonomy): Eukaryota > Viridiplantae > Streptophyta > Magnoliopsida > Zingiberales > Musaceae > Musa > Musa acuminata. Next base: position 38,734,425 of record NC_088335.1, read on the forward strand.
ATTAATAAGTGTTTATGATTTGATCTGCGTTTTGAGTGATGTGGGATGCTTCGATCAGGGAGAGACATTTAAAGCAGGAAGAATCATGTTGGGCCGGAGAAACATGTTAGAAGAGTGGATGTCACACCGAAGGATCGATCGACGTATTGATAGAAGGCTTCAGGTCATGAGTTCAGGCATCGGGCCAAGAAGAGCATATATTATGCCAATGATATCGAAGTTACAAAGGTCAACTGGCTGCAAGAGAGGACGATGCGCCGAAGAATCAGACGAAGTGTCGATGGACCAATGATATGCCGAATAACATGATTCATACTTAGTAATAATTGTCTAGATCGAAGTGTGTTTTACGTTTGCAGGATTAACTATGATAGCAAGACATAAAGCAAAATGAAGTCCCGGAGTCAAGAATGCGATTTCGTTGGGAGTTAGAGAGTTTGTTGGAAGTCCGGACGTTCGTCGGAATTGATCAAGAAGTCCAGAAGCTTGCCGGGAGTCTACTGGAATATTGCTGAGAGTTCATCAGAAGTTCGTCGGAAGATCACTAGAAGAAACTAGACTTACGGACTTGTTTAGCTTAATAAATGTCTTAGAATTCGTAGTTAGCACATAATTGGGATTAGAATTGGGTCAACCCAATTAGGGGCTTGTTGGGCCCATGTATGAATTGTGTTGGGCCCAATCAAAAGGCCTAAATAGTGACCCAAGAGGTGGCACCGTCATGGCACAGTCTCCTAGACTATTTCAAGGGGTGGTACCGTCGGTCTCAGTGGTGATACCGACCAAACACAGTCTCCGATAGGCTACAGGCGATGGCACCACCCAAATTGGGCGGTGGTACTACCCAATGGCAGGGTGTCAAGCGGTGGCACCACCCCTATCAGGCAGTGGTACCACCTAGTGTTTGATTGACACTAACGGTGGTACCACCCAACATAGGCAATGGTACCGCCCGTACCCAGGAAACCCGGGATGAGATATTTTTATGCTCCAAGTTTGAATCAACTTGAGGCCTATAAATACTCCTCTCATCCATAGTTAAGACAAACAAGCACAGAGAATTTAAAAAGGGAAAAATGTTATAGTAATCTCTTGTGAGAATCCTCCTCTTCTAGTCTAAGTGTTCGAATAGTTTAAGAGAGGAGTGAGTGCTTGTAAATATTGTCTCCTAAACTTGTGAAAAGGAGAAGAGGGGTGTAAGAAGGAGGTTAATCTTTGCCTATTAAAGAAAGATTGATAGTGGATGCCGGTGGCCTCGACGGAAGAGGAATCGGCAGGGTGGATGTAGGTCACGACGATCGAACCACTATAAAAATCTAGTTTGTATTTTCTTCTTGCAATTTACTTTTATAGCAAACTGTTTTTCCTCCTTACTGTGCTTTTACTATTCCTGCACTTACGAATAAGCATTGAATTTCAAGTTATCTTCTGAATTTGGTTTTTATTGTATGAAACATTTTTAGAACCGATGATTTTACTGCTGCACTAATTCACACCCCCCCCCTTAGTGCCGACTCATTTCTAACAGAAATGACATGTATTATATATGATGAACTTGAGAACAACCTTCTGAAGAATAGGAAGGACTTGGCACTTAAAACCAAAGAATACCATTTGGGAAAAAACTCAAGTGATGACGATGATGATAATGACTTAGCATTTCTTACAAGAAAGTTTAAAAAATTCTTATAAAGGAAGAAAACAAAACAAGACACTAAGAACAAAAGTGAACTAAAAAATGACCAAATAATTTGCTATGATTGTAAAAAAGCTAAGGCACTTCAAAAATTAATGTCCCCAAGTGTAGAAGAAGCTATAAAAGAAAAAGAAAGCACTTAAAGCTATTTGGGACAACTCAAAAGCATCCAAAGACGAGGAGCCTACCAATAAAGAAGAAGTTACAAATTACACATTACTAGTATTTGGCAATGAGGTATGTAACTCAAATGAATCTTCTTCTTACGATGAATTATTCAATACCTTTAATGATTTGTTTGATAATTTTAAATTAGTTAGTAAAAAGTAAAAATTATTAAAAAAGGAGCATGCTTCTCTTATTAGTGAATTTGATAAATTAAAAAATAAGCATGATGATAGTATATTAGCTCCTTGCACTAAGTGTGAAGAGATAGATTCACTTAAGAAAGAAAATATTTTACTATAAGAAATATTAGAAAATTTTAAAATAGGTAATAAATCTCTAAACATGATCCTTGCTAATAAGGGTCATGTTTATAGAAAGGAAGGAATTGGTTTTATGAGTAACACTCAACAAAAGTCAACTATCTTTGTTAACGGATCTACATTACATGTCTCACATAAAGATAAATATAATTTTTGTGGCAAATATAGATAGTATGCTTATAGATATTCTTTTAAAAAGTATAATCCACACAAATTAGTTTGGGTTCCCAAAGGAACCTTAAATAACTCAACGTCAATAGTTAAAAATAAGTAAATCTATTAATGAGCGATCCAAAGTTAAATGAGTACCTAAAAGAAAACCCTCTTTCTTGTAGATATGTCTACAACCAAAAGCTAAGAACAAGAGATGGTACCTTGATAGGAACCATAGGTAATAAGTCAAACCTTTTAATTGAAGATGTGTTATTAGTACATGGTTTAAAACATAATCTACTAAGCATTAATCAATTATGTGATAAAGGATATAACAATAAATTTGAATCCAATGCCTATATAATTGAAATACTATACAAAAATAGATCTATTATTCCCTTAAAAAATAATAAATGTGTATACTATCGATATTGATGATTTTTATGACGAAACATGCTTTTCGGCTTTAAACGATGATGTATTGCTTTGGCATAGGAGACTAAGTCATGTTAGCATGAAATTAATCTTATAAATTTCTACTAGAGAACTAGTAAGAGGAATACCTAGCATCAATTTTGTCAAAGACAAAGTGCTAGTCATAGGTGCCCTACAAGCAAATCACGTGAGTGATTGCACATTTGACTTGACACATAGTATTTTTCTTATTATTATTATTTAGTATTTTATCACTTTATATTTCCTATTGCTTGAATATATTATGATGTCCATGGATCTATGCAATGGGAATCGGATTGTGATGAAATCACGATAACTAGACCGATTCGTATTTAAACACAGACCCTAAATAATCTTGGTTATAGGTTACTCGAGAGGAACATCGAGATAATTGGACAGATTGGTGTAGTATATACCCATCCATATGATGGATGTAGTTGGTCTCATAACTGCTCATGTGGGGACACTAGGGATATAGTATAGGTGCTCATTTGGAGAATGAGTTCATTGATTAATCCGCTTACGGAATGCTAGATGGTTGATGATGCCTTATTGTTAGACAACAATTCCATAGTCCTAGTGGTATATCCGGTCTATAGACTTGGGACATCAAGAATGTCCTATATGAGTACCTCTTTGATACTAGACTTATAGGTCTAGAGGTTCCAAATCTAGCACAACCGATCATCAAGAGTGGTAGTAAATCTTACGAGGACTATTGAGTGTCGATAGAGAATCATCCACTCTCAGTATCATAAGAGAAATATCCCATGCATTCTTGCTCAAACAAATCTCTGGTCAGGGTCATTCGAATCGAGAGAGAAAAAGTTCTTCGGGAGAATCTGATTATAACAAGGCTTAAGTAGAAACTGTATGGGTCTGATAGCACCATGCCTGGTATACAATCTCTAGGATATTAGATGGATGAGGGACTATAAGTATATGATAACTGAGTGAATTATTATGGAGATAATAATTCACTAAGCTAGAAGGAGTTCTGACAGGCATGACTTATGGCCAACTCAATATTGGGCCTAAAAAGTTACACATATATGGTAGACATTGTGATGATTAGAGGCTCAGGTATGAGATATCCGTTGGAGCCCCTATCTTATTGGATATCAAATAAGCCCCTGAATTATTGGATCCTATGGATGAGATCCAATAAGAGTCAATGAGAGATTATTGGATAGAGATCCACTAATCTAAGAGACTTGGGTAGTTGGATGGTGATCCAATACCCAACAGGGCAGGATCTATTAGAGTTTTATTGATAGGGGACCTATATAAATAGGAGGGAACTAATGGTTCATATGCTAGAGCCACTATGGTTTACCATCTCCTATTCTTCTCCCCTTCTCCTCCTCGGATAGTAGGCCTGGAGATTTAAGGAGAATCATCATAGCTTTATTGTGTAGATCACCGCTAGAGAGGATAATGCTTGACCCTCTCCTAGAGATTTGTAGGGATTCATGGATATACGATCTCCCTAGGTAACATAATCTATCTCACACGTGGCTTTTAAGTTTCGCGAGTTTTTTCTTTTTACGCACCAATCTTCGTATAACGATAAACACATCTTTGAGAAATTTGAGGATTTTGTTTTATGTTCTTCCACTACGCATGTGATGTCGCCCCTTAGATTTCCCTATATAAAATTTGTGATGCATGCTAACTAAGTAAACAAATAAAAAGTAACTTTAAATCTAAAAATCAAATAAGCACATCTAGACCACTATAATTAATTTATATGAATTTATTTGGACCAATTGATATAACTAGTCTAAGAGGTAATAAATACGCTTTTGTAATAGTTGATTATTATAATAGATATACTTAGACATTCTTCTTGGCACATAAAAGTAATTGCTTTAAATATTTTTTAAAATTTTGTAAACTAATTCAAAATGAAAAGGATTTTATGATTTTTTTCTATTTGAAGTGATCGTGGAAGTGAATTACGAAACCATGTTTTTTAAAATTTTTATGATTTAAATGGGTATAACTATAATTTCTCCACTTCAAGAAACCCACAACAAAATAGAGTAGTTGAAAGAAAAAATAGGAGCTTATAAGAAATGACAAGAACCGTGTTAAACAAATATAGCTTACCCAAATATTTTTGGGTAGAAGCCATTAACACGACATGCTATGTCATGAATAGGGTTCTTATAAGACCATTACTTTTCAAAACTCCCTATGAATTGTGAAATAATAAAAGACCCAATATCTCATATTTCAAAGTTTTTGGTTGTAAATACTTTATTTTAAATGAAAATGATGCTTTAAGAAAATTTGATGTAAAATCCAATAAAGGTATCATTCTTGGATATTCTTCCGTTTCTAAAGTTTTTTTATGTTTTTAATAAAATATCTTTAGTTATTGAGAAATCCATCCATGTTATTTTTAATGAGGTTTCTAAAATTAAGAAAAATAAATTTGATTTTGATAATTTAAATTTGAATGAAAACTCTCCTCCGAAAAGTAACTTTGATGCATCTTTTACCAAAGAATCCTTACCTAAAGAATTGAAGTATATAGATGTTCATCCTAAGGAGCTAATCATTGGAGATACATCAAAAGGTATTCAAACTCATTCTTCTTTTAAAAAATTTTATGTAAATGTGACTTTTTTGTCTCAAATTGAATCAAAATACATTGACATGCTCTAAAAGATGAATTATGGGTCTTTGCAATGCATGAGGAGTAAAATCAATTTGAGAGAAATGAGATGTGAAAGTTTGTTCCTAGACCTAGTGACCATTTAGTAATTGATACTAAATGGGGCTTTAGAAACAAGTAAGATGAACTTGGTATCATGATTAAAAACAAGGCTAGATTAGTTGCCAAAGGTTTCAACCAAGAAAAAAGTATCGATTATGTAGAAACCTTGGCTCCTATGGCTAGACTTGAAACCATAAAGATTCTCCTTGCCTATGCTAGCTATAATAATTTTAAGTTATTTCAAATAAATGTTAAAAGTGCTTTTCTTAATGACTTTATTTTCGAATAAGTTTATGTTGGACAATCATCCGGATTTGAGAATGTTATTTTTATGAATCATGTTTTGAAGTTGTTTAAGTCTCTTTATAGTTTGAAACAAGCCCTAAGGGCTTGATATGAGAGACTTAGTTCCTTTCTAATTAAGAATAATTTTTTGAAAGATAAGGTTGATACCACATTGTTTATTAAATATTTTAAAAATAATTTTCTTATAGTTCAAATTTATGTTGATGATATCTTTTTCGGTTCTTCAAGTGAGTCATTATGTAAATCTTTTACTAATAGTATGAGCCAAGAATTCGAAACGAGTTTAATGGGTGAATTAATTTTTTTCCTAAGTTTACAAATCAAACAATTTAGTGGTGAAACTTTTGTTAGTCAAACTATGTATACTCTAGATCTATTAAAATGATTTAATATGGATAGTGCTAAAGCTATTAATACACCAATGGGCACTTCCATAAAGATATATATGGGCTATGATGGAGAAAATTTTGATCAAAAGACTTATAGGGGTATGATAGGTAGTTTACTATACCTCACAACAACTAGACCGGACATTATGTTTAGTATTGGACTTTATACTAGATTTTAATCTAATCCTAAACAATCTCATTATAAAGCAGTTTAGAGGATTTTTAGATCTTTAAGAGGAACCCCTAATATAGGATTATGGTATCCAATAACAAAAAATTTTGAATTAATTACATATGCTGATGCTGATTTTGTTAGATGTAGAAAAGATAGAAAAAGCACATTTATAACATGTCAACTCCTAGGCCATGCACTTGTCTCTTGGTCTTCCAAGAAACAAAATTCGATTGTATTATCTACAATCAAAGTTGAATATATAGCGGCAAGTGCATGTTGTACTCAAGTTATTTGGATGAAAAACACTTTAAAAGATTATGAAATTTACCTGAAAAACATCCCTATAAAATGGGATAAAATTAGTGCAATATGTTTTTTAAAAAATCTCATTCAACACTCTAGAACTAAACATATTGATATTAGGCATCATTTTATTAGAGATCATGTTAATAATCATGATATATATTTAGAATTTATTGATACAAAACATCAATTAGCTGATATTTTTATAAAACAATTGAATAAAGAATAATTTAATTTTATTAAAAGAGAATTAGGTATGTTAAATCTTTTGAATGCATGAGTTCCTCTTATACCTTTTCTGAATTTCTCATTTTTTTTATAACTTTAGTTTTCTTTTAAATCGATATCTTTTCCTTTATTCCTTCTTCTTGCAATTCACAAAAGAAGAGATTTGATTTATGGATTTTTGGCATAATTGATCTTTTATGTGATGATCATTTCCATATGAATCCTTCCTCTTTCTATTTACGAAAGTAGAAATTTTATTCATAGACTTTTGGTATACTTGATCTTTTATGTGATGATTATTTCCTTGAATCCTTCCTCCTTCTTACGAAAGTAGAAAATTTATTCATGGACTTTTGGTATACTTGATCTTTTATGAGATGATCATTTCCATATGAATCCTTCCTTTTTCTATTTATGAAAGTAGAACCTTGATTCATGGACTTGCGGTACTTATGACTTGATGTGATGAATGAATTCCTCCCTTCTTCTTCTTCTTCTTTTTTTTTATGACAAAGGGGAGAAAGAAACTTGCTAGCATCTCAAGAAACACAAAAATACTATTGAAAGAGGATAGAAGATACAAATTATGGAAGAAGCCGTTTTTATTAGTATGTCTCCTTTCCTATTTATACAGTTTAGGAGGGAGGATTTCTCTCAATAGATTAGAGGATTTCCCTCAATAGAGTAGAGAGATTTTCTCATATAGTTAGGAAAATCTTATCTATTATCACGCCCCGGCAAGATGGTGCTCCTATCAAGGACACTAATCTTGGATTTGATGTAATGCAAAAAGTTAACGAGCGAGAGGCTTCGTGAGTAAGTCGGCTAACTGATAAGCCTAATGAACATGAGAAACTCGTAGTTGACGGCGAACAACTTGATCTCGCATAAAGTGAAAGTCGATAGCAATATGTTTCGTGTGGGAGTGGAACATCGGATTAGCGCACAGATAGGTAGCTTCAATATTATCACAATATATTGTAGGGGTGGAGTTGATGTTGAGTTTCTTGAGCAGATTCGCGACCCAATTGAGTTCTACAGTGGTAGTAGCAATGGCATGGCATTCAGCTTCGGTTGTAGACCGTGCAAGTGTCTTTTGTTTCTTAGAACTCCAACTGATTTGATTAGCGCTAAGGAAGACAATATACCCTGATGTGGATATTCTATCATTAAAGTTGTCTGCCCAATCAACATCGATAAAAGCATGAAGCTAAAGTGGAGAGTGTTTACGAAGAAAGAGACCATGATTGAGGGTCCCCTTAAGATATCATAGGATTCGTTTGATCGTAGACCAGTGCATAGTAGACAGCCTCTGCATAAACTGTGATAATTTATTGACTACAAATGAGATGTCGGGATGGGTAAAGCTAAGTACTATAGGGAACCAATGACTTGTCGGTATTGAGTGAGTTTCGTAGCAGGAGTTTCATCATATAATTTGAGAGAGCCACTAGTAAAGAGAGGAGTTGTAACCATATTTGCGTCCTATATGTTTGTTTTGGATAATAAATCCTGAATGTATTTTCTTTGTGACAGAAAGAGACTGGAAGATGTGAATGTAGCCTCTACACCCAAAAAGTAGTTCAAAGATCCTAGATCTTTGAGCAAGAATCGATGTGTCATCTATTTGATGAATGCTTGGATTTATATGGGGTTGTTGCCTATGACAATGATGTCATCCACATATACTAAAATATATATTGTGTCACCATGGTGTTGTCGTAAAAATAACGAGGAATTAGATTTGGAGTTGAGAAAGTCAATTGAAGTCAGAAAAGAGCCAAGTTCAGTGTACCAAGTTCTTAGAGTCTGACGAAGTCGATAAATAGCTTTTTGAAGTTTGCAAACATGCCTTGGATACTGAGGATGAGTGAAACCAGGAGGTTGTTACATAAAAACATCTTCAGTTAGAATCCCTTGTAAAAAGATATTATTAACGTCTAAATGTTGTAATTGCTAGCCCTTAGTGGTAACCACAGGATAAGTCTGCTTGTAGTGGGCTTAACAATAGGACTAAATGTCTTAGAGAAATCAACTCCAGGTCTTTGATGAAATCCTTTGGTGACGAGGCGTACCTTATATCGGGCAACAGAGCCATCGAGGTTCCGCTTAATTCAAAAAACCCACTTACACCTGATGATGTTTTGTGTATGATGAAAGGGTACTAGATCCCATGTTGAGTTATGGAGGGCATTATATTCCTCACACATGGCGGTATGTCAATGCAGAAATTTTTAGGCTTGAGTGAAGGTGGTAGGTTCAACATTAGTGGATGAGGAATCCATGATACATGTAGATCAAGGACTTGACGTGGTTTAAAAATACCACTTTTGGAACGAGTAGTCATAGGATGGTTGGAGACTACGGGATCGTGAGGTTATGTTATTGGAAGAAGCGGTTGAGAGTCATTGACACAGGCCAGGTTAGGTGGAGGTACATCAGGGTCACTTGGCCAAGAAGGAGATAAAGATAACGGTTGTGATTCTGAATTAATTATCCCAATATTTAGAGAAGAAAGAAGAGGAGTAGGAATGGAGGGAATGGGCAATTGTTGAACTGGAAGAGTGGAATTGTGTGGATCACGAGAGGAGGTACTAGACGATGTCATGGAAGGCTCATTTGGTTGGATCAAAGGTATACTCCGGTGAGGAATGGTTAATGAGGTGGTCTGCATGGTAGGATAGGTAAGGTTTTGAAAAGGAAAGACAAACTCAACAAAAATAACGTGACGCGATATAAAAACTTTGTGAGTGTGGAGATTATAGCAGCGAAAAGCATTAGGTTCATGAGAGTAACCTATAAAGATGCAAGGATTAGATTGTGATGTTAACTTATGAGAGGCATAGCAATGCAACCATGGATAACATAGACAACAAAATACTTTGAGTTTATGAAGGTTTGGGGGTTTGTAAAATAGTGTGTCAAAGGGGGACTAGTATTATAGGACTAGCATAGGCATTCTATTAATAAGGTAGACGGTGGTTTGAAAGGCTATTGTCCAAAAGTTTGAAGGCATGGAGGCCTGATGGAGAAGTGTGAGCCTAGTTTCTACTATATGCTGATGTTTGCATTCGGCGAAGCCAACAAATTGAGGAGTATGCAGGGGAGACTTGAAGTGTTGGATACCACAAGTTGAGAGATAGGACGCCAGGGCTTGATATTCATTGCCACCATTAGAGTAAATCGTTTTGATGGTAGACTGAAAGTGATTTTCGACCAACTTTCGAAAAGTAAGAAAGATGGTTGAAATGTTAGATTTATGGTGAAGAGGATATAACCATGTGTACTTAGTGAAGTGATCGACAAAAATGACATAAAATTAGAATTTATCAAAAGACAGGATTGGGGCAGGGCCCCAAACATCTGTATAATTAATTTCAAATGGTTTAGAGGAGGAAATGGAAGATGAGCCAAAGGACTGTCGATGACTTTTATTACTAAGACATACATTACAATGTGTTATAGAACTATACGATTTAAAAATAGGAAGAGAGAACCAAGAAAGTAATTTCTATTGAATAAGGGACAAGGGATGACCAAGACGATGATGCCAAACATCAATTGGAGCCACAACGGAAGAATGAATAGTGGGCTGGGTTATTTATAGAGTTGACGACCATTCATAAATGTTGCCTCTATTCGGGCCCTAGACTAAGGATGCCCCCGTGCTCAAGTACTTAACAAGAAAGGAATCAAGAAAGAATTCAATTGAAGTATTGTTATGTTTACAAAATTGAGAAACAAAAATGAGGTTACGTTTAATATTAGGGGCACATAAAACATCATCGAGTGTAAACATGGTAGTATTAGAAGTAAGCGTTGTAGAACCAGTATGAGTTATAGGAAGGCCTTTACCATCACCGATGATGATATCTTCATCGCCACCATAGAGATTATAGAGAGATAAATTCTGAAGATAAGAGGCGATGTTATGAGAGGCGCTAGAATCCACAATCCAGTTGGGCTAGCTAGTCGTCGGAGTAGTGAGAAGATTTGCCTGAGGCTAGTTTGACGGAGTAGGAAGGCAGGGTAGAGACCGACAAACTTTAATGGAGTGTCCGATTTTATCACACAACTGGCAGATGACCCATCGTTGTTGGCTTGGAGGGGTAGGATGCCAAGGCAGATGAGTATTGGAGTTGCCACTTTGTGAGAAGTTCTGATTAGAAGGATAAGGGGGGTGTTGCATGGGACCCATAGGATCAAGAATACCTTTGGTGATGTTCGGAGGGTACTAAGTGTTCTTCCTCTTAGACTTATGACTGACTTAAGCTATGATAGTCGGTCCGGGCAGTTGGTCCGCACACTTTAAATATATCTCATAGTTAGTCAACTTATTATAGTGTTCTTCAAAGGAGACTAGTGAGTCGCATGCCCGAATTGCAACCGCCAATTCCTTATAGTCATCTCCAAGACCATTTAGGGTATGGATGATAATCTCCTCGTCACATAGGGAATGGACCTATCAAAGCTAAGTCATCGATGATAACTTTAATATATTGTAGATAATCAGTGGTAGTACTTCTCTCTTTAAAAGCTAAGTCATCATTAGCTTGGACAGAAGGTTGTGCTTGTGAGTACGCAAATGATTCGCCAAGGTAGTTTGCAGTTTAGACCACACTTTGACGGTAGTCCCACATGAAGATATCAATGGAGCGATAGATCTAGCAACTGAGGCTTAAATGGCTTGGAGGATAAGATGATCTTGACGCAGCCATAATTTGTGAGCTAGATTTAGTACTGGACTGGGTTCTTCGAGGATGTTGATCATGGCTGGCGGACAATTGAAGGAGTCGTCAACATAGCTGAGCAAGTCGTATCCAAATAAGAGATTAAAAAATTGAGCCCGCCCGGATGCATAATTGCTACCCTTTGATAACTTGAAAGGGATTAGCATGGCAACATTGACGGAGATAAGCCCTGTGGGAGAAGTACTATGAGACCCTGTAGAAATAGTAGCTGGAATATCAAAAGAAAATAAAGAAGACATCCCAGACATTTTTATTATTTTTTTGTTTCTTTTGTTTTCACTGAAGAGTGATCTTTACAGAAAAGGAGGAGGCTTGTGAGAAGAGCTACTACAGAGGAGGGAGGGAGGAGGCTTGTGAGAAGAGCTATTGTGGCTACTGCTGCTGCAGAGAAATATGCAGCGGGGTGGAGAAATCTACAACAAGGGAGAAATATGCAGCGAGGTGGAGAAATCACAGTCAATGAAGAGGGCCCAGTCACGGTAACCAGCGAGGTAAGGAGAGCCCATGATGGTCGCCCACTAATTCTTTCCGTCGAGCGACCAAGGAGACGCCCGACAAAGTCGTGGGCCACACGGTAGTGTTTGGCCGCCGCCTCCATCGCCGCCTAGTACTCATTGGGCCAGTGTCAGGTTCTACCACTCGTCTGAGTGGGTGGTGCTCGGGAAGCCGACGGAGGTGCCGCAACCAGTGAAGAAGAACTCGGTGCTCTCGGTGAGGCCACGTTTGTGCCGATAGAGACCAACTGAGCAGAGATCGGATTGGCGAATGGGGAAGCGGGTCTGGCGAGGAAGCTGGTTCACTTCATCAGTGCATTCCTGCTGGAGGCACCAAGACTATAGCTCTGAAACCATGTTGAAAGAGGATAGAAGATACAAATTATGGAAGAAGTCATTTTCATTAGCATGTCCCCTTTCCTATTTATACAATTTAAGAGGGAAGATTTTCCTCAATAAATTAGAGGATTTCCCTCAACAAAGTAGAGAGATTTCCTCATATAGTTACGAAACTCTTATCTGTTATCAAATACTAGCTTGCACATCTCAAGAAGAACCAAAAGTGCTTGCAAATCTAAAGAGAAGTGCTCACTTGCCCATTTCAAGAAGCAAAAGTTACTATCTTGCGCATCTCAATATTGAATCTTGGATTTTGATGATGAAATCAATTGATGAATTAATGATCTAATCCATGTGTTAAGATAAGTGATGTGGGACTAACTATGATCGTGAAAAAAATAAAATAATTAAAGAAGAATCGAATGTTTGGCTAGAATCAATGATTGGGCATCAAGCTAGATGAATCAAGGAATACACCAAAGGATCAGACAATGTAATGAAAGCTCACGGGAAGTTCACTAGGAGTTCACTGAAAGGTCACTGGATGTTCACCGGGAGTTTGTCACAAGCTCGTCGGAAGATCGTTAGGAGTTCATTGGAAGTTCACTAAGAGTTCACTTGAACAATTGACATGCCATACAACTTAAATTGCTTGTATCGTAATTGTTTTAGCCTTAACTATCATAGTTAGGACTTTAATTTGAGTTAGTTTTGGGAGAAATCCTACTAACTTAAATAGGGGCCAACTAGGCCCAAAACATGACTAAATTAGACTAGTTAGATGATCCATTCAGCCACTCGAGTTATGTCAAGCGGTGGCACTGTCCAGACTAGGCGGTTGAACCGCATAAGGCTCAGCCTCTTAGGTGGTCTGGGCAATGGTACCACCCAGACTAAGCGAGGGTACCGTCGGCCATTAATCCTTGTAGGCAGTGGTACCGCCCAAACAAGCAGTGGTACTGCTAGAGCCCAGTCTTCAAGGCTTTATTAGGTGGTAATACCACTCAAACTGAGTAGTGGTACTACTAGTACAAGGTGTGTTAGGCGGTAGTACCACCCAGTACTTATGGTAGTACCGCTAGTATCCTGAAAACCTGGGATAAGATATTTTTTGGCTCCATTTTATAAACCATTAGGGCCTATAAATACCTCTCTTTCCTGCATGAAAGAGCATGGAAGTGTGAATAGAAATCTTGAGATTTTGGGTTGTAAAAGTATTGAAAAAGTACTAAGTGCCCTCCTCCTCCTTTAACTTTGTGATCATTTAAGAGAGGTGTGAGGCATGTAAAGGTAGTCTCCTAAACCTATGAAAAGGAGAAAGAGTTGTAAGAGGGTAGTTGGTCTTCGCACATTGAAGAAAAACCATTAGTGGACATCGGTGGCCTCAACGGAGGAGGAATCGGAAGTGGACGTAGGTTATGATGATTAAACCACTATAAAATTGGTGTGCCTTCTCTTCTTTGCTATTTACTTACTTGCAACTACTTTACATCTTCATCACTCTCCTACAAACATATTTAAGCTTAAACATCTTTCCGATATGGTTTTATCATACAAATTTTCACGATCGGCGTAGTTCTCCAAAAGCACTAATTTACCCCCCTCTCTTAGTGTTGACTTGATCCTAACACTCAAAAGTTACTATTTTGCTCAACTTCACTTGCTAGCTTGCATGTTCTAAAGTAATATAAAACTTGCATACATGGCCCAAATATTTGTTGATCGTTTCTCCTTTTTGTTGATGACAAAGGGGAAGAAATAATAAATGTTCGGTATCATGAAATGATGAATGGTATCATGCCCAAAATAATGTTAATTTTGATATCATGCATGAAGTGATAAATGGTTAATTTTTTTATATTTTAGTATCATATATATTATACCCAAAATGATGTTAATTTTGGTATTATGCATGAAATAATAAATTTTTTAGTATTATATATGCTATGCCCAAAGTAATGTTGATTTATTTTTGGTATCATGCATGAAGCGATGATGAATTGTAATGTTTTGAAGTTGTGCATATTATATTTTGATAATTTAAAACTATAATGATACATAATGTATGAAATTTTGATATGATATATTGCATTTGATCACTATGATCAAAATCGTTTTACTTGAATTTAAAGGTTATGATTCCTTTTGAATACAAGTTTGCCTTATCTCAATATGACATATAGATTGGGGGAGTTAAGGTTAAGTCCATTATCAATTGGTTGTCATCATTAAAAAGGGAAAGATTATTAAATCTCATATTTTGATGTTGAAATCAATTGATGAATTAATGATCTAATCCATTTGTTGAGAAAAGTGATGCAGGACTAACTATGATTGTGAAAAGGAAAAATAATTAAAGAAGAATCGAATGTTGGGCCGAAGTCAGAGATCGGGTATCGGGCTGAAAAAGTTGGGGGATATGCTGAAGGTTCGGACGATGTGTCGAGAGCTCGCCAGGAGTTCACCGGGAGTTCGCTGAAAGCTCACCCGAAGATTGCTAGGAGTACGCTAAAAGTTTTGCCGGGAGGTCAAATGAATAATTGATGTGCTGAACAACTAGGATTGCTTGCATTGTAATTGTTTAGCCTTGATTATCATAGTTAGTTTTGGGAGAAATCCTACTAACTCAATTAGGAGCCAATTGGGCTCGAATTAGGACTAATTTGGGCCAAATGGATGACTCATTCAATGATCTAGTGCCACGTCAAGCGATGGTACCTGTTCAGAAATTTACTGGTCATCATCTTATGCACAGCAGAAAACAAAAAAATAAAACTAGATTTTCTAAAGTTAAGTACTAGGTCGTTGTGCAATGATTGGTGCGCGATAAAACCGAAAAACCTCACGTATCGTGTTAGAACTATTACTTGGGAGATCATATATCCCCGAAATTTTTAGATCCAATGAATTAGATAAAGGAGCATTCGCGTACTCCTCTCTAGCAGTGATCCATATGGCAGATGCGACGACGATGCTCCTCAAATCACTATGGGATCTCCCTCTCCACACACACCGCAAGGCTACCAGAGCCAAGCCAGAGTAAAGGAGGCTAAGGAGAATAAGAGGGTAACCACCAATAGCTCTAGCCTATAAACTATGAAGTTCCTCCTATTTATAGAGGTGCAAGCAGCTTAACCCTTAATGAATCCTATCTACATTAGATCTCTATCCAATTATCCATTTGGATCTCTATCCAACTATCTAGTTGGATCTCATCCACTTATCCAATTAGATCTTATCCAATTGGATCTTATCTACAGGATCCAAACTAGGGCTATGCTGATATCTTATACCTACACCTCTACTCGTCGTAACATCCACCATATGCGTGTGACCCTCTAGGCTCAATACTGACCTGACCATAAGTCGATCCTATCAGAACTCCTTCTACTATAGTAAATTATTATCTCCATAATAATTCACTTGACTCATCGACTATAATCGTACTAGGCTACTACGCCATAGTCCTCAAATGGTACTGGGGGATCTAATCTATCGGACCTATCTGTCCATAGTTACCATGTGTCTGTAGTCCCTCATCTATCTAATATCCTAGAGACCATATATTGGGCATGATAACATCAGGCTCATAAGGAATCTTATCCAAGTCTAGTTCTAATCGGATTCTCCCAGAGGACTCCTCTCTCAATCCGAACAACCCTAGCCATGGATTTAGTCTAAGTGAGCATATAAGAGATATTCCTCTCACAATATTGAGAGTGGATGATCCTTTGTTGACATATAATTGCCTTCTTAAGGTTGGTTACCATTCCCGAGAACTAGTTGTACTAGATCTGGAACTTTCAAACTTGTAAGTTCGGCGTCAAAGAATGATATACTCAAACAAGACTTCTTTAGTGTCTCAAGTCTAAGGACTAGTCAAACAATTAGGATTATGGAATCGTTGTCTAATGTCAGGTATCATTAACCATCCAGCATTCGGGATGCAGATCAATCAGTGAACTCATTCTCCAATGAGTACCTACACTATACCTCTTGTGTCCCCACACAAGCGACTATGAGACTAGCTACCTCCTTTATATAGACGAGTAGATAACAAACCAGCCTATCCGGTTATCTCTATGTCTTTCTCGAGTAACCTATAATGATCTGATTCCCATTGCATAAATCCAAGGACATCACAATATACATCCAGATAATATGTGATAAAATATTAGTAATAATAAGCAAAGAGATTGTCGCAGCATGTCACAGGTGTCATCACTTACGTGATTAGCTTATAGGGCACCTATAATTAACAATCTTCCACTTGACCTAAAGCCAATCACCTACGTGTCTGATTCTCATCAGACCTCTGTGATGCTTAAATACAATCTAAGACAATGGCTTTGTTAGTAGATCTGCAATATTATCTTCGGATGGAACTCTTGGCACTACTACATCTCCATGGGTTATGATCTCTCTGATTAGGTGGAACTTTCTCAGGACACTTATGATGAGGCCTGAGTTCTTTTGCTTGAGGAATCGCCCCATTATTGTCGTAATATATGGGAATTGATTTTTCATTGTCCGATACAACTCCTAGATCAATGATGAACTTCTTCATTCGTACCTTCTCTTTTGCTGCTTCTGTCGTAGCAATGTATTTCGCCTCTATGGTCGAGTCAACAATAGTATCTTGCTTGGAACTCTTCCAGCTCACTGTTGCCTCATTCAGGGTGAACACATATCCTGAATTTGACTTACAATCATCGACATCAGATTGGAAACTTGAGTCCATGTAGCCCTCAACCTGGAGGCTACCTCCTTCCTATACTAGTAAAAAATCATTAGTCCTTCTCAAGTACTTAAGGATGTACTTTATTGTTTTCCAATGTTCTGGATCTACTTGATACCTGCTCGTGACACTCAGAACATGTGTTATATCAGGCCTGGTATATAGTATAGCATACATGATAGACCCTATTGTAGAGGCATAGGGTTTCCTATCCATATTTGTTCTTTCTTTAGGAGTTTTTGGAGACATTCTCCAAGAAAGTGAAATTTCATGTCTCATTGGTATGAGACATCTCTTAGAATTTTCTATGCCAAACCTTTTGACATTGGTGTCTATATACCTGGACTAAGACAATCCAAGCATCATCTTGAATCTATCTCTATAGATCCAAATCTCCAAAATATAGGATGCTTCCCCTAAGTCCTTCATAGAGAAGTGTCTAGATAGCCAAGCCTTTATTGTGAAGAGCTTTTCTACATTATTCCTAATGATTAGGATATCATCCACATATAACACCAAGAAGTTGATAACGCTCCCATTTACCTTCCTATACATATAGGGCTCATCTTTGTTCTTAACGAAATCATAAGATTTGATCGCCTTATTAAATCTTATGTTCCAACTTTGGGAAGCATGATTTAGTCCATAAATGGACTTAAGCAGTCTGCACATCTTATCTGGACTTTGCTTAGATATGAATCCTTTTAGTTGTATTATATATACCTCCTCCTCGAGGTTGCCATTGAGGAATGTAGTTTTTACGTCCATTTGGCATATCTCATAATCATAATATACTACAATAGCTAATAGAATTTAGATGGATTTCAACATAGCTACGAGTACGAAAGTTTCATCATAGTCAACACCTTGTTTTTGATAATACCCCTTAGCCACTACCCTTGCCTTATAGGTCTCAACATTTTTATCTACTCTGATATTCTTCTTGAAGATCTATTTGCAGCCGATGGGTATAATACCCTTAGGTGCATCAATAAGGTTTCAAACCTTGTTGGAGTACATGGATTCCATCTTAGAATTCATGACTTCTTACCACTTCTCAAAGTCTATTCTCATAGTAGCCTCCTCGTAGGTCTGAGGATCAGCATCCTGAGTGTCATCTCCACTGATATATCCTACATATCTCTCAGGAGGATATGACATTCTACCAGACCTGCGCAAAGTTGGAACTTGTGTGTCAGGTACCTGAACAGGCTCGGTCTCCAGAATGGTGCCTAAGCTAGGTTCTTTATCCTCACTCAATTCTATCATGCTCTCACTATCTCCACTAAGAATGTGTTCATTCTCAAGGAATATTACTTTATTGGCAATAAAGACATTTCGATCCTTGGGGTGATAAAAATAATACCCACAAGTTTCCTTGGGGTATCCCACGAACTTGCACTATTTTGTCCTGAATTTAAACTTATCGAGGTTATGTCTTTTAATATGGGCAAGGCAGCCCCAAATCTTAACAACCTTAAGAACGGGCTTCTTCCCTTTCCATATCTCATATGGTGTAGACATTGCTAAGTTAGATGAAACTCTGTTCAGAAGGTAAGCTGCGGTCTCTAGGGCATATCCCCAGAATGAGATGGGTAGGTTGGCAAAACTCATCATGGACCGCACCATATCTAATAGCGTGTGATTCCTTCTTTCTGATACACCATTGAGCTATGGTGTATAAGGAGGTGTCTATTGAGACAGAATCCCAAGGTCCTTGAGGAATTGGGTGAACTCTATACTCAAGTACTTGCTTCCTCGATCTGATCGAAGAGTCTTAATACTCTTTCAAGTTTAGTTCTCTACTTCATTCTTATATTCTGTAAATTTCTCGAAAGCTTTGGACTTGTGCTTCATTAAGTATACATGTCCATACCTAGAGAAATCATCGGTGAAAGTAATGAAGTAGGAGTAACCACCTATGACCTGAGTTAACACAGGATCACATACATCTCTATGTATGAGTTATAGTAACTCAATAGCTCTCTCTCCAGTTCCACTAAATGAAGAATTGGTCATTTTCCACGAAAGCAAAGCTTGCAAGTTGCATATCACACAAATTCAAATAGATCTAGATATCCATCCTTCAGCAACTTTTGAATCCTTCCTTCATGGATGTAACCTAGCCTACAATGTCATAGGTATACATCATTCACCTTATCTCACTTCCTCTTACACATGCTTACATTCATTACATGTGGAGCATATTTAGTATAAACAAATCATTATGCAATATCCCTCCAGTCATGATCTTATCATCCTTAATAATCGAACAACTATTATTCTAAAAAACTACTTTATAACCATTCAATGTCAAACATGGAATGCAAATAACATTTTTTATAATAGAGGAAATAAAATAACATGTATCTAATACAATGGTAGCTCCACTAAGTAGATGCAAAATGACCTCGCTGATAGCAATGGTAGCAACTCTTGCTCTATTGCCCATCTTGAAGTTAATCTTGCCTTTCACCAATCTCATATACCTTGCTAGAATCTGTAATGAATTGCAGATGTGATAAGCACTACCGGTATCCAACACCATGCATTATCATAAAAATCTAACAATTGGAAACTAATCATGAATGTACCTGAAGCTTCTCTAAACTTCTATTTTGCTTTTTCTGCAAGGTACTCCTTGTAGTTCCTTTTCTAATGCTTATTTTTGTGGTAGTGGAAGCACTGGCCTTTGTCCTTTATTGGGTTAATTTTAGCAACCTTTGCCTTATCCCGTTTGCCCTTACCCTTGCCCTTCTTAAGGGACTTCCCAGCCTTCCTTTTCCTTTTGGTCTCACCAACATAGAAAACTAGTTTCTCTTTCTTGATGGTGCTCTCTGCCTCCCTCAACATATTGAGGAGCTCAAGGAGAGTCATCTCAAGTTTGTTCATATTAAAATTCATAATGAATTGAGAAAAGGAATCTGGTAGGGACTTAAGTATAAGATCAATGCACAGGTTATCATCTAGGGTCATTCCTAGACCTATGAGTTTCTCAATCCACTCTAATACCCCTTTAGTTATCCTGGCGTAGAAGATTCTCTTAAATATCTCATATTGTTGAGTTCTTCCCTTCTTCCCTACTCCTTAAATAGTTTATGGATATGCAAGAGTATAGATCTAGCATCCATGTTTTCATGATATCTCTGTTGTTAGGATCAATACGACACTAAGGAGGGGGGTGGGGTGGGTTGGGGTTTGGTGGGCGTAAATTAGTCCAGCGATAAAAATGACGATTGCGATTCTAAATATTTTTGAGTTGATAAAAACATAACGAAGAAATTGTATCAAGAAGATGTCGACTTGAAGTAAATGTATAATGCAAAGTGCAACTGAGTAATAAAAGTAAGTAATAAGAAAAGAACACACCGAATTTATAGTGGTTCGGTCGTTGTGACCTACATCCACTTCTGATTCCTCCTCCGTCAAAGTCACTGACATCCACTAATGGTCTTCCTTTAATTGGTGATGACCAACCACCCTCTTACAACACTTTCTCCTTTTCACTGGTTTAGGAGACAACCCTTACAAGCCTCACACCTTACTTGAATGATCACAAGACTTAGAAAGGGAGGATGAGGACACGTAGCACTTTTACAACACTTTCACATCCCAACGCTTCGAGATTTTTGTTCACACTTTGTTATTTCTTCATGTAGAAAAGAGTGGGGTATTTATAAGCCTCAATAGCTTTAATATTAGAGCTAAAAAGTATCTCGTCCTGAATTTCCAAGGTATTGGCGGTACCACCGTCATTATTAGGAAGTACTACTACCTATAGACTAACATTGGGTGATACCATCGCCTAGTCTGGTGGTACTACTGCCTAATAAAGCCTTAGAGAATAGGCTATGGTAGTACCACTGCTTAACAGGGCGGTACCACCACTTGACAGCATTAACTATCAGCAATACCACCGTCCTGTCTGGGCGGTACCACCACCCTATCTGGGCGATACCACCGCCTAGACCACCTAGGAGGCTAAGCCTCAGGTGGTTCCACCGCTAGCTCCGATAGTGCCACCGCCTGACTGGGTTCCAAATCATTATTTGGGCCATCAGTCCAGCCCAAACCAGCCCTAAATCAGGTCCAATTGGCCCCTAATTGAGTTATTGGGATTACCTTCTAATCCTAACTTGATCGAAGTTCTAACTACGATAATTAAGTTATTAACTAAGCAATCTTTGTCCGGTATGTCAATTATTCTTTCGGCGAAATCTCTATGAACTTCCGGTGAACTCTTGGCAACCTTTTGGCGAACTCCTGATGAATTCTTAGCGAACTCCCGACGAATTCTCAATGAACTCCCGACGAACTCTTGGGAGCTCCCGATGAACTCTCGGCAAGCTTCCGACACATCGTTCGAATCTTCGACGAGTCATCCAATCTTTGACTCCGACCCAACATATGCTTTATGCCTTGTTCATTATCATAGTTAATCGTGCAACACTCTTCTCAACATATGGATTAGATCAATAATTTATCAATTTATTTCATTATTAAAATTTGTTATTCAACATTCTCCCCCTTTTTTATGATGATAACCAATTGATGACAGAGTTAACCTTAACTCTCTCGATCTATATGCCATATTGAGATAAGGTAAACTTGAATTCAAAAGGAATCACAACATTAGAATTCATGTTAAACAATTTCGATCATAGTGATCAAATGCAATATATCATATTAAAATTTCATATGTTGTGCATCATTATAGTTGCAAATTAAAACCAATTGTACATCATCCTCACTTCATACATGATATCAAAAATAAATCAACGTCACTTTGGGCATAACACATATGATACTAAAGCATTCATGATACCAAAGTTAACATCATTTTGGACATAACATACATAATGCTAAGATATTAAAATTTTAAGCATTTATCACTTCATGTATGACATCAAAATTAAATTAACATTTTAGTCATGATACCATTCATTTATCATTTCTCCCCCTTTGTCATCAACAAAAAGGAGAATTATTCAATAATTTATGCAAGTATTTTAAACTATTCAAGTTTTACACTAATTTATGCAAGCTAGCAAATTTATGAAATGAGAAGTTAAGCAAAAACTTTTCGAGATAACTCCTTTTGCTTTTTGAAATAGGCAAGCTAGCATTATTGCTTTCGATGTGCATGCACTTTTTGGTTCTTCTTGAGATGTGTAAGTTTCTTGCTTCCTTTTGTCAGAAAAATTTAAAAAAAGGAAGAAGAAGAAGGGAGGAATTCATTCATCACAAGAAACATCAAGTTATAAGAACCAAATCCATGAAAAATAAGTTTCATTGAATCAAGCTTCTACTATAGCAAAGAGAAATGATTCATCAAAAAGATTAAAATGTGTATACCAAATCCCTTTTCTTATACATAGAAGGAAGAATGATTCATAGGAATTGATTATCGCATAAAAGATTAAGTCATTAATCCAAAGATCCATGAATCAAGGCTCTTCCTTTGCAAATAGAAGGAGGAAGGACTCATGATCATCATATGAAAAATAAGGAATCAAGTTGTGAATACCAAAAGTCCATGAATCGAATCTTTTCTTTTGTAATTAGTAAAAGGAAGGATTCATAGGAAATGATCTCAATTTAAAAGAAAAATTCAAGTTATGAAAAAAAAAATGAGTAATCCGAACAATATATAAAGGAATTCATATATTTGGAAGATTTAACATGCCTAATTCTTAGTGTCATATAATATCATTAAGAAGTTGATAAGACCCTAAAGTCTTATCGTAAAAAGAAGAAGAGAAGGGGATGATCACTTCGAGGGGATCGGCCTCCTTGATCGCTTCGAGGGGATCGGCCCTCCTTGATCGCTTCGAGGGGATCGGCCTCCAAGGGTTTGTCAAAAGACAAAATAGTATTTTTCATATATAAGCGAAAAGAAGTAGTTACATCTCTATTTATAGAGTTCCGACTTTAGCTAAACTAAACAGACTTAATAAATATGCAGAAAATAAAAGGAAAGCATAGAAAATAAAAGGAAAAATAAAAGGATCCTAACAATCCCGCCTCCTTCAATTTAGCCTTGTCCTCAAGGCTGAGCAGCATTAAATTCTGGAAACTTCTCCTTTAGCATGTTGTAGGACTCCCAAGTAGCATCTTCCTTTGGTAAGTTGGCCCATTGCACCAGCACTTCAGTTACAGGATGTCTGCGGTACATGACAACTCGTCGATCAAGTATGACCTGTGGTTGAGCTTGAACTTCCCCAGTAGTAGAAGTGTTTGGCAAGTGGCACTACACTATTGCATCGTTACCCAATTTCCTTTTAAGGCATGCAACATGAAAGACTGGATGTAATTTAGGACTAGCAAGCAAATCCAAGCGGTAGGCCACTGGTCCAATGCGTTCTAATACCTTATAAGGTCCAAAAAACCGAGGAGATAGCTTCATGGAAGATCGGACCTTTATGGAAGTTTGCTTGTAGGGTTGAAGACGAAGGAAAACCCAATCACCTATAGTAAATTCTCGTTCACTTCGGTGTTTATCAGCTTGTTGTTTCATTCTTGCTTGTGCGGCTGTGAGGTTATCCTTTAAAAGCTGAATAATCTTATTTCTATCCATCAATTCCTTGTCCACTTGATCAACTTTAGAAGAACCAGGTACATACTTTGTAATTGTAGGTGGGGGTTGGCCATAAACTGCTTCAAATGGAGTCATTTTAATAGAAGAATGGTAAGAGGTATTATACCACCACTCTGCCTAGGGAAGCCATTTGACCCATTCCTTCGGTTTATCGCTAGTAAAACATCGGAGGTAATTTTCTAGGCACCTATTTACCACTTCAGTTTGCCCATCTGTTTGTGGATGATAAGCAGTGCTCATATTCAGCTGAGTACCTTGTAAACGAAAAAGTTCTGTCCAGAAGGAGCTAGTAAAAATCTTGTCTCTGTCACTAACAATTGAACGGGGACTCCCATGCAATTTAGCTATGTTTTCCACAAAAGTACGAGCAACACTTGCAGCAGTATAAGGATGTCGTAAAGCACAAAAATGAGCATACTTTGTAAGTCTATCCACGACTACAAGTATAGTACTCTTTCCTTGAGATGATGGAAGACTGTCAATGAAATCCATAGATATGTCAGTCCAAGTAGCATCAGGAATAGGGAGGGGCTGTAGTAAGCCTGGGGTGGCTACTGTCTCACTTTTGTGACGTTGGCAAACATCACATTCAGCAACAAATTTCTTGATAAAATTTTTCATACCTTTCCAGTAAAAAAGTTGTCGAACTCACTTATAAGTGCGGAGAAATCCCGAGTGACCACCAATTGGAGATGAATGGAACTCCTTCAGAATTATTGCTTGGCAAGAAGAATGTGGGGCAACTACTATTCGGCCTTTATAGCGCAAGTCCACCGAATCCCAACTATAATTTGAGACAGAACCTAGGGCTTCTTCTAAGTTTTTAATGATGTTTTGGATCTCAGGATTATTTGACCATTCCTTTCTGATAACTTCCAAAGTCTCGCAAATAGGAATAGAAATAGCTACTAGTTCAGCTTGTTCTGGAAGGCATGAGAGGGCATCGGCTACTAAATTCTCACTCCCCTTTTTATAAATGATCTCATAATCGAATCCCAGTAGCTTTGTGACCCATTTCTGTTGCTCTGGAGAAGAAATCTTTTGCTCTAGAAAATATTTGAGGCTTTTGTGATCAGTGCGTATTTGAAACCGTCGACCAATTAGGTAGGGTCTCCACTTTGTGACTGCATGTATTATAGCTAGCATCTCCTTGTCATAAATAGATAAACTCAAATGGGAAGGGGAAAGAGCCTTACTAGCATAAGCGATAGGCCGACCTTCCTGCATTAATACAGCCCCTATTCCAACTCCAGAAGCATCAGATTCAATTACAAACATCTTATTAAAATCGGGCAAAGCCAGCACGGGTGTAGTAGACATTACAGTTTTCAAGAATTGAAATGCCTGAGTTGCCTCTTCTGACCATCTGAATGCATTTTTCTTTAGAAGTGACGTCAAGGGGGCACTAATTTTGCCATAATTCTTCACAAACTTTCGATAATAGCCGGTTAATCCCAAGAACCCCCTTAAAGCTTTGATTGACTTTGGAATTGGCCAATCTGTCATCACTTGGATTTTTGAAGGATCAACTGCAACTCCCTTTTGAGATATGATATGGCCGAGGTACTCAACCTCAGGTTGCCCAAAACTGCACTTGGATTTCTTAACAAAAAGACCATGCTCACGAAGAATATTAAAGACAGTTTGTAAATGTAATAAATGACTTTCTAAGGAATGACTGTATATTAAAATATCATCAAAGAAAACCAAAACAAACTTACGGAGATGAGCCCGAAATATATCATTCATTAAACTCTAGAAGGTAGAGGGCGCATTGGTTAACCCAAAAGGCATTACTAGAAACTCATAATGGCCATTATGTGTCCTGAAGGCAGTTTTCTGAACATCCTCTTCATGTACTCTGATTTGATGATAGCCTGATCGTAGGTCCAATTTAGTGAAGACCTGAGCTCCTCCTAATTCGTCCAATAGTTCATCCACTACTGGAATAGGATATTTATCTTTCACTGTAATGTTGTTAAGTGCTCGATAGTCGACACACATCCGCCATGAGCCATCCTTCTTTCTGACTAGTAAGACTGGGGAAGAATATGGGCTAACACTAGCTCGTATAACTCCTGTTTTGAGCATCTCCGTGACAATCCTCTCTATCTCTACCTTTTGGAAATGTGGATATCTATACGGTCGGACATTAGTTGGTGCCTTCTCGGGTAATAGTGGAATCCGATGATCATGACATCTAAGAGGTGGAAGTCCATGTGGCTCTGCAAATATATCCGCAAACTCTATTAGCAATGATTCAATATTTCCAGCGGGAATGTTCACTGTCATTTCCTTTTCAATGTTATGCAATTGCACCAAAAATCCGGTGTGTGTCTTCCGAAGGACCCGCTCCATCCGATGGCTCGTGATAGTTGTAACCTTACCCCCACGTCTTCCTTTGAGAGTCACCTGTCTTCCATTAATAAAGAACTTCATAATCAGTTTAGAAAAATTTCAGGAGACATCACCTAGGGTTGATAGCCATTCAATTCCGAGCACCACTTCATAGTCTTCCAAGGGTAATAAAAAGAAATCCACAAATAATTCTTAACCTTGCAAAATTAGTTTTATCTTTGAGCACTTGCTGTCACAGGTTAAAATCCGTCCATCGGCGACCTTGACTTCAAATTTGTCACAACATTCAATGTGGTAAGCTAATCGGGCTGCAATTTTTCTATCCATAAAATTATTAGTGCTACCCGTATCAATCAAAACAGTGACAGACTGGTGTTTAAGAGTTCCCCCAATTTTCATAGTTTGTGGATTAGAGTAGCCAGCCAATGCATGTACTGTATGTGTGACGGCTTCAACATCATCATTAATTTCCACTTCTTCATGATCGGAATCTGATACTTCTACTTCTGGTTCGTCCTCGATCGGTTCAATCATCAAAAGTCTTCCTTGTTTGCATCGATGCTCCTTACTCCACTTTTCATTGCAATGCCAGCACAAACCCTTCGCTAACCTTTCTTTGAGTTCTTCTCGAGTTAGTCTGCTAGTGTTATAGTTTCGACTTGGAGTAGATGAGGTAGGTTGCCTGCTAATCACCTGTTTATTGGCACCTCTATTTCGACGATATTCCATACTGATTTTTTCTTCATGTAGGCGTGCAAATGAAATTGCAGCCATCATAGTGCGAGGTTGACGAGCCTTAACCTCACACCGGATCTCGGGAATAAGCCCTTCAATAAATGTACCCAGAAGTTGTCATTCTGACCAATCTCTAGCTTGGTTGGACAATCTTTCAAATCTACTCTGATATTCCAACACTGTAGAAGTCTGACGAATTTTGGCGAGTTGGCCATCAACATTCTCATATTCGGACGGGCCAAAGCGAACAAGAAGTCCTCTTTTAAACTACTCCCACGAAGGAATTCCATGGCAAGTTTCGTACCAATCATACCACTGGATTGCATCTCCATCGAGCTGGATTGAGGCCACTTCTACCTTAGATTCTTCTGGAGTTTTGTGAAAACGAAAAAATTTTTCCGCCCTAGAGATCCAACTGGTCGGATCCCCATCTTCCCATCGTGGAAATTCTACCCTGATATGTGGGTAGTGTGTGTCACCATCCTGGGGACCTTTTCCTATATCTCTCGATCTGTTTAGCGTAGAACTTGAGCTTCCATCTTGTTGAAACCCGCTAAAGTGCTCTAACAAGCTCTTTTTGAAATCATGAAGAGTTTCTTGTAGCCGATTTTCAATTCTGGTTTCCAACGCTTCCATTTGTGCCTTCATTGAGTTATCGGTAGCCATTGCGTACGATTGTAAGTCGGTAATCCCCAGTTCTTGTTTCTGATGTCTAGTCAAGGGCATCTGCACAGTATCCGGGCAGTAGCGCGACTGTGGCGCGGCTGAAACAAGGCCAGAGCAAGTGTGCTCTGTTTCGGTTAAATGCAGAGCAAGGTGTGGCGCGGCTGAAACAAAGGCAGAGCAATGTGTGCTCTGTTTCGGTTAGATGCACAGCAAGGTGAAGCGCCGGCAGCTGGGAGACGAGCGGCGGTCGTCGCACGGTGGCCCACAGCGGTGATGGGTCGGCTGGGCGGCAACGGCACTCGAAGGAAAGAGGAGTGCTGGAGGAGGCGCGGCTGGAAACAAGGGCAGCAGCGGTGAGTTGCCCTGTTTTGGTCGCCGTGAAGAGGAGGGGGGCAACCGGCGCCTGCGGCTGCGACCCGGGGTCACGGTGGCAGAGAAGTTAGGGCAGCGTCGCCGAGAGTCTCAACGACGAAGGGGTGGTCCGTTGGCCGGGAGACGGCGCCAGCGATCCTTCTCGCTCGAGCGAGACGGGAAAGCGAGGATGAGAGGTCGCCGGCTGGGGGGCAGCGGCGGCGTTGGTCCATCGGCTGGGACGCAGCGCCGGCGGTGGAAAGGAGGCAGCAAGGAAGGGCGCGGCCTGCCGGAGAGTAGGGGCGGCGGTGGGCTGGCCGCAAGCAGAGGAAGCACGGATGCGTGGCTGCGGCTGCTTTCTCTCTTCCTTTCCTTCTAATTTTTTTTTTTTTAGTTACGTTGCAGCGGAACGTGCCAAGGATCGCTGTTCTGATACCAATTGATAAGACCCTAAAGTCTTATCGTAAAAAGAAGAACTTCGAGGGGATCGGCCTCCTTGATCACTTCCTTGATCGCTTCGAGGGATCGGCCTCCTTGATCGCTTCGAGGGGATCGGCCCTGCTTGATCGCTTCGAGGGGATCGGCCTCCAAGGGTTTGTCAAAAGACAAAATAGTATTTTTCATAGATAAGCGAAAAGAAGCAATTACATCTCTATTTATAGAGTTCCGACTTTAGCTAAACTAAACAGACTTAATAAATATGCAGAAAATAAAAGGAAAGCATAGAAAATAAAAGGAAAAATAAAAGGATCCTAATAGAAGTATATATCGAAAAGCACATAATGTCAAAAAGTACATCATAGAGTGTGAGTGTAAGAGTACAGTATATTAGGATACTAATGGGTCTTCTCCTTCATTAACAGAAAAAAATGAGAAATATACAAGCTATTCCGGTGGTGGAAAACTAAAATTCCTAAACAAAGTATCAAGTTGTCGATGAATTTGCTGCATCTCGGTTAAAATTTGATCTTGACGTAGTTCAATTCGATCCAGCCAAGTCACTATGAAATCTACGGATGAGAAGGGTGCTTACTCTATTGGAGGTGCTGCCTCAAAGAAACTAATAGGAGGAGATTGACTTTCCCTATATATAGATGTTTCTGGTTCTAGTTCAAGTGGGGAAGGATCAGTCTTCCTAGGTAATCTAGTCCAAATACTGTTTTTTACTATAGTTCCTAATCTCCTTAGTAGGTTTCTATTGATGACAATAAATCGATCCAGTTTCAAGGTTTTTTCGTCTGGTGAAATGACTATGTCATATGCATGCATTAGTTTTGTAATCAAACCACCATATGGAAGCATCATATCTTTTGTTGAGAGCTCAATCATGTTTTGTTGTATCAGTTATCCAAAATAGTTATTATGTCCTACCATAATCTAATACATTGTTCCTAATTTCATTTAACTAATTTCATCATGATGGTATTGTTTTGGAAGTACAATACTTATCAGGACGTGATGAAGCAATTTTGTGCTGAAGGGTAGCAAATGTTCATAACTTTTTGGAACGATAGACAAATTTGGGTTATCAAAGATAGTGTCTAATGTCTCAGAATATGTAACCCCAACTGATTCAATGTCTCATTATCCTCCAAAGTAGCAACCTCTTCCTTTCTTAGAAATTTCTATAAAATTACAAATTACACTATCCGTAATGGGTATGTGATGCCCTAAGAGATAAGTGGACACCCTATCATTTTCATCCACATGCAAGTTGTTGTAAAATAAACGAACAAGTCTAAGAAAAATGGGTTCACTTATTTGAAGAATTGGAAGGACATCTAAGTTGGCAAACCATTGAATTTGTTCTAAATTATTCAATTCTTCTAGATCTACATATTTTTCCTTATGTACACTTTTATACTCAAAGGTTGGGAATTTAAGGGCATATTGAGGGGAATCAAAGAGTATGGAATCATAGGTTTCATCTAATCTCCTCTTTCCTTTGTCTCTTGAGGATCTTCTAGATGCCACGAGACTACATATATTATCAACGAGAGAACTACATATAAGAAGCAAGATCTATCAATGAATTGAGACAAAGGTTTTGAGGATTACTCTTGTAGTGATCTCTTGGAGAGTTGAGATTGATCCTTAGATTTGTAGAAGAGAAGGGTTTTCTTGGGTTTCTAGAGGAAGAGCAAGGGGAATGAGAAGTGGAGAAGGGTTTAGAGGTGTGGAGGAGAGGTGGAGGAAAGTTTGAGGAAGGTTCTACCGCCGACTCTAAAAGCCCTTTATAGGGCACAGTTTCAGGCAGTGGTACCACCAACTGGGTGGTGCTACCACTAGTGCACTGCCTTCGGTTCTTTTTCAAGCTGCAATTTTATCTTTCAACCATTCAAGCTTCAACATTTGACTTTTAACTATTGAATCTCGGATTTTGATGATAAAACTAATTGATAGTGTTTATTTGATCTGTATTTTGAGTGACATAGGAAGCTTCGATCAGGGAGAGACAATTAAGGCAGAAAAAATCATGTTGGGCCGAAATGGAACATGTCAGAAGATTGGACGTCGAGCCAGAGGATCGATAGATATATCAGCAAAAGGCTTCGGGCAATGAGTCCGGGCATTGGGCCAAGAAGAGTGAAAATTACATCAAGGAAATCAGAGTTATGGAGGTCAACTAGCCGATTGGGCAATAGGCCGCAAGAGAGGATGATGCGTCGAAGAATCGGACGAAGCGTCGATGAACTAATGACATGCTAGACAACATTTGATTTAAGCCTTATAATAATTATCTAGATCGAAGTAGGTTTTAAATGTGCAGGATTAACTATAATAGCGATCTAGGCATAAAGCAAAATGAAGACCCGGAGTCAAGGATGAGATTTCATTGGGAGTTTGAGAGTTCATTGGAAGTCCGAACGTTCGTCAAAAGTCCGGACGTTCATCGGAAGTTCTGTCGGAATTGAGCGAGAAGCCTAAGAGCTTGCCAGAGAAGCTCATCAGAACTCACCAAGAAAATCATCGTGAAGTCCAAGAGCTTGCTAGGAATCTGTTGGAACATTATCAAGAGATCATCGGAAGTCCGCTGGAAGATCGCTGGAAGAAACCTAGACTTACCGGACTTATTTAGCTTAGTTTATGCCTTAAAATTTATAGTTAGCACATAATTGGGTTGGAATTGGGCCAACTCAATTAGGGGCCAATTGGGCCCAGGTTTGAGTTGTGTTGGGCCAAGTGGAAGGCCCAAACAGTGACCCAACAGGTAGAATCATTATGGCATAGTCTATGAGACTATGTCAGGCGGTGGTACCGTCGGTTTGGGTGGTGGTACAACCCAGACTCAGCCTTCGAGACTATCAGGCGATGGTACCACCCATACATAGTCTCCTAGGTAGTGGTACTACCAGACTAGGCAGTGGTACCACCTAGTGTCAATGTTGTAGGCGGTGGTATCGCCAAGACCTAGGAAACACGGGAAGAAAAGAAAAGAAAATGCTATTGTAATCTTATGTGAACTCCTCAAACTCTAAAGTGTTAGTCTTGCTTAAGAGAGGAGTGAAGGGGGTTGTAAAGGTTTTCTTCTGAACCTGTCAAAAGGAGAATCGAGTTGTAAGGGTAGCTGATCTTTGCCAATTGAAGGAAGATCATTAGTGGATGCCGGTGGCCTCGACGAAAGAGGAATCGGCGGAGTGGATGTAGGTCACGACAACCGAACCACTATAAAACTCGGTTTGCATTTCCATTCTTGCAATTTATATTTACTGCAAACTACCTTACATCCTTATTGCTTTCACTACACTCCTATACTCTTTCAAGTTAATATCTTTACAAAATGGTTTTCGTCGAAATCAGTTTTTTATCGTATGAAGATTTTTCAAATCGATGATTTTATCCACTGCACTAATTAACCCCACCCCCCTCCTAGTGCCGACTCGTTCCTAACAGTTAGTATCAGAGCCACATTTTTCTCATTTGGTTTAACACCAAAGAGAAATGACTCTTTTCGGCTTTCAAGAGGGCTTTTCTATCGTTCAACCTCCCATGTTCAATGGGACGGACTACATATATTAGAAAACTTGAATGAGAGTTTTTTGCCTTAGTTGAATCTCGATTTATGGAATATAGTCAGATTTTGTTTTCAAAAGTCTTCTCTTCCAATGAACGATTAGAATAAGTTAGAAAGAAAACTTTTTCTTTGAATGCTAAGCTATGAACACTCTATTTTATGCTTTGAGCAAAAATGAGTTTAATTATATTTCTATTTGTGAAACGGCTTTTGATATTTGGCATACACTTGAAATCACACATGAAGGCACTAGTAGAGGAAAAGATTCTAAAATAAATCTTTTGATGCATAATTTTGAATTATTTCGAATGAAGCCATGCAAAACTATTGTTGACATGTATTCCTGTTTTACGGATGTCGTCAATGGCTTAAAAGCTCTTGACAAATATTTTTCGAATCTTGAACTTGTTAATAAAATTTTACAATCTCGATCTAAAACTTGGGATCCTAAAGTAACGGTCATTCAAGAGGCTAAGGATTTAAATACTTTCCCTCTCGAAGAGCTTATTGGATCTTTAAAGACTTATGAAATGAGTTGTATGGCACAAAACGAACATAAGAACAACCTTCCAAAGAACAGAAAGGATTTGGCACTTTGAACAATAGAATACCACTTGAGTGACGACTCAAGTGATGATAATGATGACCTTGAACACTTGAAAATGAAGCTTAAAAAAATTCTTAAAACAAGAATCAAAGAATAATAATGAACTTAAAAAGAAGTTACTAAAGAAGAAGAGAGTGTGCTCAAGGTGACATGGGATGAATCGAGTACATCCAAAGACGAGGAGCAAACCAACAAATGTGAGGTAGCAAAATACACCTTAACGACTTTCGACGAC
This sequence comes from Musa acuminata AAA Group, assembly GCF_036884655.1. Taxonomy (NCBI): domain Eukaryota; kingdom Viridiplantae; phylum Streptophyta; class Magnoliopsida; order Zingiberales; family Musaceae; genus Musa; species Musa acuminata. Next base: position 38,767,231 of record NC_088335.1, read on the forward strand.
GAGGTAAGCAAAACCCCTTTGCTTTATTTCGAAACTACATAATTCATTTCATGAGTTTTTTTAATTAGTTTAAAAAATTATATGTAAATTGTTAATAAAAATATAAAATTTAGGATTTTGAAAAAGATAATGACAATTGCATGTTTTATAAAAATAGAACAAAATGATAGATCTAATGCTTGTACATCTAATAAGATTAATCTTATGTATATTTTTAAGAAGTAATAGTGTGTATCATGTTGATTTCCATATTGCCTTGCGATTATAAATGATGATGCATGGCTTTTGTATGGAAGACTAAGCATGAAAAGTTAGATTCACCTAAAAAGAAAAATACATAACTATAACAAACAAAATGATTTTGATTGAAAATGCTTTATGCTTGATGAAATCAGTTTTAATGATTTAATGATGCATAATAAAAATATTAAAAGTGTTGGTACCATGCTTGATGATTTTATACTATGCATGAGATTTTGAAGTTATACATAATGTTTTTTTTTGTGATTATAGCTTATTGATCTTTATCGCAATGAAAGTTGTTTTTTCAATTTTAAATAAGATGGATGGTTTTCACATAAAAAACTTGAGCATACTTATATGAAATCAATCACATGAATTGAAACACTAAAAAAGATCAAAGCTTTCTCCTTGAAAAATTTCTTTTTCTCAACTTTATTGATTTTTCAAAAAGAGATTATTGAATCTTTTTATGTTACTTTTAATGAATCTCTTAAAATGTGATTTTGATGATTTGATGATTTTTAATTGAATGAGGAATAGTTTGACATACTTTCAAACACTTGTATTATTGAATGATTCTCCTTTTTGTTGATGATAAAGAGAGAGAAAATAAATGATGAGTGTTTGGTACCAACAATCATAAAGTGATAAATGCTTAAAAAATATTGATTTAATATTTTGTATCATGAATACTTTAGTATCATGTATGACATACCCATAGTAATGATTGACTTATTTGTATCATGCATAAAGGATGAAATGTAAGGTTTTGAAATTATACATGTTTTAATTTGAAACTATAATGATGCACAAACATATTAAAATAAGATTGATACTTTACCTTTACATTAATTTAAAAATTATTGTAAAGAGAAAAATAATTATAAAATTATATTCTTCCCTTCTATTTGACAATGACATAGGGGGAGCAAATCTTGCTAGCTTGCTATCTTGTATTCTTGCTAGCCTTCGTACTTCAAAGAGAAGTGACACTTGCCAAATTGCTAGTTTGCATGTTATAAAATGATGTAAAATTTTGCTAGATTGCACTTTACAAAGGAAGTAAAAAATTACACTTCTCAAAAGAGAAAAACATGCTATCTTACACATTTAATGGGAGTTTGCTAGCTTGCTAGCCAGTTTGCATACTTCACAAAGAAAGAAAACGTTGCTAGTTTCCACATCATTAAAAGAAGCAAAAAGCTTGCTCATCTCAAAAGATGCAAAAATTTTGCCAACTTTCATGTGTAAAATTTGCTAGCTTGCATGTTCCAAGAAGAGTAAAAATTGCACCAAGAAAATCGGAGTTGCGAAGGTCAACTGGCCGATTGGGCAATAGGCCATAAGAGAGGATGATGCACCGAAGAATCGGACGAAGCATCAATGAACCAATGATATGCCGGACAACATTTGATTTAAGCCTTATAATAATTGTCTAGATCGAAGTAGGTTTTAAGTGTACAAGATTAACTATGATAGTGATTAAGGCATAAAGCAAAATGAAGTCCTAGAGGCAAGAACGAGATTTCATTGGGAGTTCGAGAGTTCATCAGAAGTCGGGACATTCGTCAGAAGTTCTATCGAAATTGACCGAGAAGTCTAGGAGCTTGCTAAAGAAGCTCGTCGGAACTTGCCAAAAAGATCATCGTGAAGTCTAGGAGATTGCCGAGAGTCCGCTGGAATACTACCTAGAGATTGTCAGAAGTTCGTCGGAAGATCGTCTGAAGCTCGCCAGAAGAAACCTAGACTTATTGGACTTATTTAGCTTAGTGTATGTCTTAAAATTTATAGTTAGCACATAATTGGGTTGGAATTGGACAAACTCAATTAGGACCAATTGGACCTTGGTTTGGGTTGTGTTGGGCCAAGTAGATGGCCCAAACAATGACCCAACAAGTGGAACTATCGTGGCACAATATTTGAGACTATGTCAAGCGGTGGTACCGCTAGTCTAGGCGGTGGTGCCACCGGTCTAGGCAGTGGTACTACCCAGACTCAGTCTCTGAGACTGTCAGGCGGTGGTACCACCAGTCTAAGTGGTGGTACCGCCCAAACATAAGTTTCCCAAGCGGTGGTATTGCCCAGTGTCAATACTATAGGTGATGGTACCACCAGGACCCGAGAAACCCAGGATGAGACCTTTTTAGACTCCAAGTTTGAATCAACTTGAGGCCTATAAATACCCCTCTCATCCCTGGTTAACATACACACAACTGAGAGCAAAAAGAAAAGAAAACACTATTGTAATCTTGTATGAACTCCTCAAACTCTAAAGTATTAGTCTTACTTAAGATAGGAGTGAAGGGGGTTGTAAAGGTTCTCTCCTGAACCTGTCAAAAGGAGAATCGAGTTGTAAGGATAGTTGATCTTCGCCCATTGAAGGAAGATCGTTAGTAGATGTAAGTGGCCTCGATGGAAGAGGAATCAGCAGAGTGGATGTAGGTCACGATGACCGAACCACTATAAAACTCGGTTTGTATTTTCATTCTTGCAATTTATCTTTACTGCAAACTACCTTACATCATTATTTCTTTCACTATACTCCTATACTCTTTCAAGTTAATATCTTTTCGAAAAGATTTTTGTCGAAATCAGTTTTTATCGTACAAAAATTTTTCAAACCGGTGATTTTATCCGCTGCACTAATTCACCACCCCTCCCCCCCCCCTTCTTAGTGTCGACTCATTCCTAACATTAACTTCTCAGCACCCATATTTAACATCCTAGTAGTGCTAACATTTAATATTCAAGTCAGTGTGCAATAATGTTTAAGCTAACGTCTAGGCGGATGATATCAATCATGTATTTAGCATTCAAGTTATCACTTTATTAAAGGTATAAGCTTCACAGCACTTCTGAGATGTGCAGGCTAACAATTTTATGTCTTTATACATCAATAATTCAATCATATCAAGAGACATATAAATCATAAATACAATAGAATTTATAGTACAATTCAAGTCATAGACATCAAGAAGTCTTAGTGGTATATTATGGTTTATTTTGATAAATCATTTCCTTAGTCATTAAGGGGCAAAATCGTAGGGAAAATGATTAATGAAAAACTTAGAAATAAATTCAAAAAATATCACATGAAAGAATCAAGATTTGTTTGGATAAATGTTCTTGAGAATCAAGAAATTTTATTTATGTATGGTACATCTCAAGTCATAAATATCGACATATCATCTCATATGAAGACAAATCCAAAGTTATCATCAAAATGACTTTTTGAGAAATCCAATGAAAGCAATGTAGATAGTTTCCTATAAGATTAAAAATAACTAAAGTTCTTTAGCTTAATTTATTTTTATACTTAGTATACACTAGTATTCAATACACAAACCATGTATCATGATTTAAAACCTAAGGGCAATATTTATCACAATAATCATCAAGATCAAAAGTGTAAAACATAATTCTATAAGATTTTAAACCGTCATTACTTCAAATCCTCATGCATAATATAATATCATTAAGTATGATTTCATAAAGCATCCTCAATTAAAATCATTTTGTTTCAGCTAGTGAGCTTTGTGAAGTGTGTTGGATATGCAGTCATATGCCTTGAGCATCCACTATCAAAATTTTATTTTTGCTCCCAGCTTTCTATTGTAGAGATGTTTACAAGAAAGGTGGATTTCTTTTAGGTACCCATTTAACTTTGGGTTCCTCATAAATAGATATATTTAACTTATCATTTTACATTGAGTCATTTAATTTTTTTAGGCACCCAAATTAACTTATGTGGACTATACCTCTTAAATAGACATTTATGAGCATAATGTCTAAATTTACAACAAAAGTTACATTTATTTTGGGGTAAAACATGCAAAGTTGGGCCTTTAACAAAGATGGTTGGCTTTTGGTGAGTGTTACTCACAAAGCCGATTTTATCTCTTCTATGAACATGATCCTTGTTGGCAAGGATCCTGTTTAAGAATTTGCTTCCTATTTCAAATTTTTATAAGGTTTCATGTTGTAACAAATTTTCCTTTTTAAGCATCTCTAATTCTTCACATTTTGTGCAAGGAGACAATATTTCATTATCATACTTAATCTTTAATCCATCAAATTCACTAATAAGAGAGGTATGCTCCTTTTTTAATAATTTATACTTTTTACTAACTAATTTACATTCATCAAATAAATCATGAAAGCATTCAACAATACATCAAAGGATAAATGGGCTTCGATTGAGTTACTTACCTCATCGCCAAATGCCATTAAAATATAGTTAGCAACTTCTTTGTTAGTTATCAAATGTCATAAGTCGTTTCGTAAATAGAAACTCGATTGAATTTATTTTTATCCAAAGCATAAAATAAAGCATTTATAGGCTTGACATTCAAAGAGAAAGTCTTCTTTTCCAAATCATTCCGATCGTTCATTAGAAGAGAAGACTTTTGAAATCTATTTTCAACGATATTCTATAATTCGAATGCTAGTCATATGTGTCCTACAAGCCAATCACGTGAGTGATAGTACGTGTGACATTATACGTATTCTTTTTGCTTATTATATTCTTTTTCTTATTATATTTTGGTATGTGTTTATATATATATATATATATATATATATATATATATATATATATATATATATATATATATATATATATATATATATATATGTCCATGGATTTGTGCAATGGGAATTAGATCATGATGAGAACACGATAATGAGACCGATTCGCTTTTAAACACATACCCTAAATAATCCTAGTCATAGGTTACTCGATAGGGACATCGAGATAACTGGACAGATTGATGTGTTGTATACCTATTCATATGATGGAGATAGCTAGTCTCATAGCTGCTTGTGTAAGGACACTAAGGATACAATACAGGTGCTCATTGGAGAATGAGTTCATTGATTGATCCGCTCATGGAATACTGGATGGTTGATGATGCCTTATTGTCAAATAATAATTTCATAGTCCTAGTAGTGTATTTGGTCCTTAGACTTGAGACACCAAGGATGTCCTGTATGAGTACTCTACTCTTTGATACTGAACTTATAGGTTTGGAAGTTCCAAATCTAGTACAACCGGTTATTGGGAGTGGCAGCCAACTTTACGAGGGCTATTGAGTGTCGACAGAGGATCATCCACTCTCGGTACCATGAAAAGAATATCCTCTATATTCTTGCTTAAACAAATTCTTGGCCAAGATTATTCGGATTGAGAGAGAAAGAGTTCTCTAGGAGAATCCAATTAGAGAGACTCAAGGAGGAACTATATGGGCCAGACAGCACCATGCCCGATATATAGTATTTGGGATATTAGATTGATAAAGGACTATAGTTGCATGGTAACTAAGGATAGATAGGTCCAAAGAATTGGATTTCCCTGTATCATTTGGGGACTACGATGTAGTTGCCTAATACGTCTGTAGTCGATGAGTCGAGTGAATTATTATAGAAATAATAATTCACTAAGCCAGAAGGAGTTCTTATAGGTATTGTTAGGATCGGAGCGGCACTAAGAGGGGGGGTGAATTAGTGCAGCGGATTAAAACTTCGGTTTTGATAAATCTTTCGTACGATGAAAAGCAATATCAATGGAAACCGATTTTAGAAGCTTGATAACTTAGAAACGTATGGAAGCGTAGTAACTAAGTAGAGAAGATTGCAGTATGTAAATGGCAAGAGTAGGATGCAAACCAGATAACGCAGATTTTACAGTGGTTCGGTCAAATGACCTACATCCACTTGCGAGGCCCCTCTTCGATGAGGCTCCCACCTTCCACTAGCAAATCTCTTGAAATGGAAGGGCAAATACCCCTCTTACAACCTTTTACAAGCAGTTCAACCTCTTACAAATTTTCAGTAAGAAAGACGGAGGTGAACTCTCTAGCAAATTGAAAAACAAGACTTACTAAGACTTTCTAAGACTTTTCTCTCAATCAATCAGACATTAACAGTGCTGGGCAGTGCTACCGCCTAGCCGAGATGGTGCCATCGCCCAGCTCTCGGGTGCTAGGCGGTGCAACTGCCCAGTCTGGCGGTGCCACCGCTAGACCCTTCGGTTCACTATTTGGGCTTCAAATTTAGCCCAAACCAATTCTAATTTTGGGCCCAGCCGGCCCCTAATAAGGATATAGGATTATCTCTTAATCCTAATCCTAATTACAAGTGAACTACATAACAAAACACATCCTAAGCAAGTTTTCAACCGCGAACGTCGAGTCTTGTTTCAGCGAGCTTTCCGACGAACTTCTTCCGACGGACTCCCAGCAAGCTCCCGAACTTGTGATGACTTTAACGAGTAGCCGAGCCTTCTCGGTGATCTCCGTGAACCTCCGACGATCTCTTCGGCGAACTTCCAAAAATTCCAACAGGTTCCCGATTTCTTCTCGATTGGTTCCAACAGTATCTCCGACGATTCTTCGGACTCTTAAACGTCCATCGAACTTGACTCCGGTATTCTTGCTTTGTATTTTCTGGTTATCGTAGTTAATCCTGCACACTTAACTCAATAATATGGATTAGATCAATTAACCCATCAATTGATTTTATCATCAAAATTCGAGATTCAACAATCTCCCCCTTTTTTATGATGACAATCAATTGATGACGGAGTTAAACATAACTCCCCCTATCTATATGCCATATTATGAGAAACTAAAAACACTTGAATTCCATCCCATTGAATTCAAGCATAAATTGATAAGTTCTAATCGTAGAACTTATCGTTATTCTCATTAAGCATAAGTAATTGCGAAACTTCGAAAAATCATTTTCAAGTCGAATGATAAGAGATAATTTTTACTACGACAGGAGATAAATATTTTCAACATGAATTTCATGATATACATGTTAGACATGCTTTCAATATGATCAATCAATCTTGCGATATTCTCAAAGATTTTGCAAGGCATATAAGACACTCATATCACTCAAGCTTTTGCAATTCATATAAGTCATTTTATTAAAATGGTACAAGTCATCACTTTTCTCCCCCTTTGTCATCAACAAAAAGGGAATGAGACTTGAAGCACATAATTTGTGATTAAAACTTTAGGTATTCTGCATTGATCATAAAAATTTTATCATTCAAAATTAAGTATGCTAAAATATTTACGCAGAGTTCATCTTTAAAGGAAAATTCAGCATTCATCCATTTTATCAAATCTCTTCTTTCTATAAATAACAAAAATTGTAGATGTACAAGGAAGAGATAGTGATAAAAATTCCAAGTAGTAACTCTAATAAGTCAAGATCATAATTCGAATACAAATCCATTCAAATTCAATTTGTCAACTTGAAACTCATAATTAAGTCATCAAAATCAATTTCGAGATTCACAAAATATCATAAAATCATTAATCTTGATCAGATGAGAGCGGAGCTTGACTCAAGATGAGATAATTTAACATGTCATTTAGAATCGAAAGAGAATAATCAGATTCATCGAGGAATGGAGAGAGGATGAAAAACTTTACGGAAAAATCCATTCAACCAAGTTTATTCTTAGGGACAATTTAACGTACCTAATTCCCTTCTAATGAATTCAAATTGGTCTTCATTCAAAGCTTTTATAAATACATCTGCTAATTGATGCTTTGTGTCAATGAATTTTAGAACAATATCATTGTTAAGGACATGATCGCGTATGAAATGATGCCTAATGTCGATGTGCTTAGTTCTAGAGTGCTGAATTGGATTTTTAGTAAGACATATGGCACTAGTATTATCACATTTTATGGGAATTTTTTTAAAGTGAATTCTATAGTCTTCTAATGTATTTTTCATCCAAACAACTTGTGCACAGCATGCACTTGCAGCAATGTATTCGGCTTTCACCGTAAATAGTGCAACTGAAATTTATTTCTTGAAAGTCCAAGAAACAAGTGCATGTCCTAAAAATTGGCATGTTCCAGATGTACTTTTTCTATCTATCCTGCATCTGCCAAAATTGGCATATGCATAAGCTATTAAATCAAATTTTTCAGATTTTGGATACCACAATCCTAGATTTGGAGTTCCTTTAAGATACCTAAATATTCTTTTAACACTTTTAAGATGAGATAATTTAGGATTTGATTGAAACCTAGTGCAAAGTCCTACACTAAACATAATATCCGGTCTAGTCGTGATGAGGTAGAGTAGACTACCTATCATTCCCCTATATGTTTTTTGATCAAAATTTTCACTATTTTCATCCATATCTAACTTAGTCGCGGTACTCATAGGGGTGTTTATTGCTTTTGAGTTATCCATGTTAAATCATTTTAACAATTCTAATGTATATTTAGATTGGTTAAGAAATATACCATTACAAAGTTGTTTGATTTGTAATCCTAAAAAGAAAGTTAATTCACCCATTAAACTCATTTCAAATTCATGACTCATACATTTGGCAAATGATTCACATAGTGATTCATCCGAAGAGCCAAAAATAATATCATCAACATAAATTTGCACAATAAGAAAATTATTTTTAAAATATTTAATAAACAATGTAGTATCAACCTTGTCTTTGGTAAAATTATTTAAAATAAGAAAGGAACTAAGCCTTTCATACCAAGCTCTAGGAGCTTGTTTCAAGCCATAGAGAGCCTTAGTCAATTTGAATACATGGTTAGAAAGAAGAGAATTTTCAAATCCGGGAAGTTGTTTGACATATACTTCTTCGGAAATAAAACCATTCAAGAAAGCACTTTTGACATCCATTTGAAATAGTTTAAAATTATTACTACTAGCATAGGCAAGGAGCATCCTTATGGCTTCTAATCGAGCCACGGGAGCGAAGGTTTCTTCGTAATTGATACCTTCTTCTTGGTTGAAACCTTTGGCCACTAATCTAGCCTTGTTTCTAACCACGATACCATTTTCGTCTTGCTTGTTTCTAAAGACCCATTTAGTACCAATGACTAAATGGTCACTAGGTCTAGGAACAAGCTTCCATACCTTATTCCTCTCAAATTGATTCAATTCCTCTTGCATTGCGATCACCCAAAAATCATCTTTTATGGCCTCGTCAATGCATTTAGGTTCGATTTGAGAAAGGAAGGCGGCGTTAGCACAAAAATTCTTGAAAGAAGAACGAGTTTGAACCCCTTTTGATGTATCTTCTATAATTAGCTCCTTTGGATGAGCATCTATATACTTCCATTCCTTGGGTAAGGAAATTTCGGAAGAAGGTGCATCCAAGTTGCTATTTTGAGGATGGGGTTCATTTAAATTCAAATTATCGAAACCAAGATCATCATCAAAATTATTTTTCTTTAAATTAGAAATTTTATTAAAAACTACATGAATAGACTCTTCTATTACTAAGGTTCTTTTGTTAAAAACCAAAAAAGCCTTAGAAACAGAAGAGTAACCAAGAAAGATGCCTTCATCGAATTTAGCATCAAATTTTCCTAAGGCATCCCTTTCATTCAAAATAAAGCATTTACAACTGAAAACTTTAAAATAGGAAATATTTGGTTTTTTGCTATTCCATAATTCATAGGGAGTTTTTGATAGGGATGGTCTTATTAGGACCCTATTCATGATGTAGTAAGCCGTATTTATGGCTTTGGCCCAAAAATACTTGGGTACACTATGTTCATTTAACATTGTTCTTGTCATTTCTTGTAGGTTTCTATTTTTTCTTTCAACTACTCCATTTTGTTGGGGATTCCTCGGAGTGGAGAAGTTGTGATTGTATCCATTAACTTCACAAAAATTTTGAAAGTCACGGTTTTGAAATTCGCCATCATGATCACTCCGAATTGATGAAATCATGAAACCTTTTTTGTTTTGAGTGAGTTTACAAAATTTAGAGAAACACTTGAAGCAATCACTTTTGTGAGCTAAGAAATAGGTCCAAGTGTATCTAGTATAGTCGTCCACAATTACAAACGCATATTTGCTTCCTCCTAGACTTGTCGTGTCAATTGGTCCAAATAAGTCCAAATGAATCAATTGTAATGGTCTAGTGGTGCTAATTTGAGTTTTTGGTTTGAAACTAGTTTTTATTTGTTTACCTAGTTGACATGCATCGCATACTTTGTCCTTAATAAACTTTATATTTGGAATTCCTCGCACTAATTCTCTAGATGAGATCTTAGATATTAGTTTCATGCTTACATGGCCTAGTCTCCTATGCCAAAGCCAAGCATCATCATTTAAAGTGGAGAAGCACATTTCATTACTTAGTTCATCAAGGTTGATGGTGTAGACATTATTTTATTTTAATGCAATCATAGTTATGTTATGGTTTGGTTTTTCAATAATACACACATTTGATTCAAATCTAATGATATAACCTTTATCGCATAATTGACTAACACTCAAGAGATTATGTTTCAATCCATCAACTAATAAGACATCATCAATAGAAAATTTTAATTTGTTACCTATAGTTCCCTTGCCAATGATTTTGCCTTGGTTGTTGTCTCCGAATATGACGTACCCTTCTTCTTTGCTAGTGAGCATAGAGAAATGAGATGGATCTCCAGTCATATGTCTTGAGCATCCACTATCTAGATACCATCTCTTGCTCCTAGCTTGTGATGGTGTATGTTTCTACAAGAAGGGATTATTTTTAGGTACCCATTTTCTTTTGGGTGCCTTAAAAACTGATTTAACTTGTTCATCATATTGCATAGAATTGATCATGGTTCCTTTAGGAACCCAAATTAGTTTGTTCGGACTAATCTTCTTGAATGGACATTTATAAGTTTTATGTCCATATTTGTAACAAAAGTTGCAATTGCTTTGGTGTTGAACATGTAAGATAAGGCCTTTAATGAAGGTAGTTGGATTTTGGTGAGGACTTCTCACAAATCCGATTCCACTTCTTTTAGGAACTTGACCCTTATTTGTAAGGATCATGTTCAAAGATTTGCTACCAACCTCGAATTTCTTCAAGGTGTCCTTATATAGTAAGTTCTCCTTTTGGAGAGATTCTAGATCATGGCATTTTATACATGGAGCTAAACTATCATGATATTCAATTTTTAATTTATCGATATCACAAGTGAGACTATCATGCTCCTTTTTTAGCAATTTATATTTTCTACTAATTATCTTACATTCATCAAATAACTCATGGAAAGCATTTAATAATTCATGATAAGGTAAATATGCATCAATTAAATCTGTTACCTCTTCTCCGATGGCCATTAGGGCGTAATGAGCAACTTGCTCGGTGTTGGACTCCTCTTCTTCGGACGCACTTGAATCAACCCACGTTGCCTTAAGCGCCTTCTTCTTCGATGTTCTCTTTTTGGCTTGAGGACAATCGTTCTTGTAGTGTCCCGGTTTTTTATATTCATAGCAAATCACTTGGTCCTTCTTTTGTTCAAATTTATTTTTTGTATTATTTTTAAATTTGTTCTTTCTTAAATATTTTTAAAATTTTTGAGTCAAAAGTGCAATGTCATTGTCACTGTCCTCATCACTTAATGTTCCTTTCAAGTGGTCTTCTTGTGATTTGAGTGTCATATCCTTCCTATTCTTTGGAAGGAGGTTCTCGAGCTCGTCATGAGCTTGACAAGTCATTTCGTAGGTCATTAGAGACCCAATGAGTTCTTCAAGAGGGAATGTTATAAGGTCTTTGGCCTCTTAAATGGGCGTAACTTTTGGATCCCAACTTTTAGGGAGGGATCTTAAGATTTTAATTACTAGTTCAAAGTTAGTAAAATCTTTACTAAGAGCTTTGAGTCCATTGATGACATCCGTAAATCGGGTGTACATGTCTCCGATGGACTCACTTGGTTTCATTCGGAAAAGTTCGTAAGAGTGCACAAGGATGTTGATTTTGGACTCTTTCACTCGACTAGTGCCTTCATGAGTGACCTCAAGAGTTCTCCAAATATCAAAAGCCGAATCACAAATTGAAACACGATTAAATTCATTTTTGTCTAGTGCACAAAACAAGGCATTCATAGCCTTTGCATTTAAAGCAAAAACCTTCTTCTCCGATTCATTCCATTCGCTCATCGGAAGAGAAGATTTTTGAAAGCTGTTTTCAATAATAGTCCAAAGCTCGAAATCCATGGAAATGAGGAAGATCCTCATATGAGTCTTCCAATAAGTATAATCCCACCCATTAAACAAGGGTGGATGTGTGATAAAATGACCCTCATGTATGCTAGAGTAAGCCATCTCTCTTGGGTATCAAACCAAATATGAGAGTGAGCCTAGCTCTGATACCAATTGTTAGGATCGGAGCGGCACTAAGAGGGGGGGTGAATTAGTGCAGCGGATTAAAACTTCAATTTTGATAAATCTTTCGTACGATGAAAAGCAATATCAATGGAAACCGATTTTAGAAGCTTAATAACTTAGAAACGTATGGAAGCATAGTAACTAAGTAGAGAAGATTGCAGTATGTAAATGGCAAGAGTAGGATGCAAACCAGATAACGCAGATTTTACAATGGTTCGGTCAAATGACCTACATCCACTTGCGAGGCCCCTCTTCGATGAGGCTCTCACCTTCCACTAGCAAATCTCTTGAAATGGAAGGGCAAATACCCCTCTTACAACCTTTTACAAACAGTTCAACCTCTTACAAATTTTCAGTAAGAAAGAAGGAGGTGAACTCTCTAGCAAATTGAAAAACAAGACTTGCTAAGACTTTCTAAGACTTTTCTCTCAATAAATTGCTTCTCAAAAAGTTATAATCTCAATTGAGATTTGAGGGGTATTTATAGGCCTCAAGAGGATTCAAATTTGGGCTCCAAAATTTGAATTCTCTTTGGGTTCCCGATGCTAGCGGTGCCACCGCCCAGCTCTCGGGTGCTGGGCGGTGCAACCGCCCAGTCTGGCGGTGCCACCGCCAGACCCTTCGGTTCACTGTTTGGGCTTCAAATTTAGCCCAAACCAATTCTAATTTTGGGCCCAACCGGCCCCTAACAAGGATATAGGATTATCTCTTAATCTTAATCCTAATTACAAGTGAACTACATAACAAAACACATCCTAAGCAAGTTTTCAACCGCGAACGTCGTGTCTTGTTTCGGCGAGCTTTCCGACGAACTTCTTCCGACGGACTCCCAGTAAGCTCCCGAACTTGTGATGACATTAATGAGTAGTCGAGCCTTCTCGGTGATCTCCGTGAACCTCCGACGATCTTTTCGGCGAACTTCCGAAAATTTCGACAGGTTCCCGATTTCTTCTCGATTGGTTCCGGCAGCATCTCCGACGATTCTTCGGACTCTTAAACGTCCATCGAACTTGACTCCGGTATTCTTGCTTTGTGTTTTCTGGTTATCGTAGTTAATCCTACACACTTAACTCAATAATATGGATTAGATCAATTAACCCATCAATTGATTTTATCATCAAAATTCGAGATTCAACAGGTATGACTCACGACCAGCTCGATATTGGGCCTAGAGGGTCGCACATATATGGTAAGTGTTGCGACAAGTAGAGGTTCGGATATGAGATATCTGTTGGAGCCCCTATCTTATTGGATATCTAATAAGTCCTTGAAATATTGGATCTCGTGGATGAGATCCAATAAGAGCTAATAAGAGTTTATTAGGTAGAGACCCACTAATTGAAGAGGCTTGGGTAATTGGATGGAGATCTAGTACCCAATAGGGCAGGATTCATTAGAGTTAACTAGGAGCCTCTATAAATAGGAGGGAACTAAAGGGTCATAGGTTGGGGCTTCTTAGTTGCCACCTCCTATTCTCCTCTCCCCTTCTCCTCCTCAGATAGCAGGCGTGGAGATTTGAGGAGCATCATCATAGCCCTACTGTGTGGATCACCGCTAGAGAGGAGGACACTTGACCTCCTTCATCCTCTCTTACAGATCTATAGGGATTTAAGGATATACGATCTCCCTAAGTAACACAATCTTTAATATATGTAGTTTTAAGTTTCACAGATTTTGCACATCAATCTTTACATAATGACAAATGCATCTTTAGGAAATTTGGAGACTTTGTTTTATGTTCTTCCATTGTGCATGTGATGTCGCCCCTTAGATTTCCCTACATCGAAATCCATAAAAATCAAGAAAATCCTCATTCTAGTTTTCCAATATGTATAATCTGTTACATTAAACATGGGAGGACGTGTGATAGAATGACCCTTATGATTGTTGGCAAAAGTTATCTCTCTCGGGTTTTAAACTAAATTAAAAGTAACCTTCCTCTGATACAAATTATTAGGATTAATACGGCACTAAGAAGGGGGGGGGGGAGTGGGGAATTAGTGCAGCAATAAAAATGATGATTGTGATTTCAAATCTTTCTGTGTTGATAAAAATATAACGAAGAAATCGTATCGAGAAGATGTCGGCTTGATGTAAATGTATAATGCAGAGTGCAGTTAAGTAATGAAAGTAAGAAGTAAGGAAAGAACACACTGGATTTATAGTGGTTCGGTTGTTGTGACCTACGTCCACTTCTGATTCCTCCTCTATCGAGGTCACCGATGTCCACTAATGGTCTTCCTTTAATGGGCAAAGACTAACCACCCTCTTATAATACTTTCTCCTTTTCACGGGTTTAGGAGACAACCCTTACAAGCCTCACACCTCACTTGAATGATCACAAGACTTAGAAAGGGAAGAGGAGGTCACTTAGCACTTTTACAACACTTTCACACCCCAACACTTTAAGAATTTTGTTCACACTTTATTACTTCTTCATGCAGAAAAGAGTGGGGTATTTATAGGCCCCAATGGCTTCAAAATTGGAGCCAAAAAGTGTCTCATCCTAGATTTCTAGGGTACTAGCGATACCACCTCCATTATTGGGTGATACTACCGTCGGCAAACTGACACTAGGCGACACCAAAACCCAGTTTAGTGATACTACTACCTAACAGAGCCTCGAAGGCTAAGCTCTAGCAGTACCACCGCTTAACTAGGCAGTACTATCACCCAGTCCACCTGGGAGGCTGAGCCTCAAGCGGTTCCACTACTACCTCCGACGGTGCCACTACCAGACTAGGCTCTAGGTCACTATTTGGGTCATCAATCTGGCCCAAACCAATCCTGAATCGGGTCCAATTGACCCCTAACTGAGTTAATGGGATTACCTCTCAATCCTAACTCAATCTAAGTTCTAATTATAATAATTAAGGTATTAACTAAGCAGTCTTTATCCGGTATGTCAAATATTCTTTCGGTGAAATCTCAACGAACTTCTGGTGAACTCTCGGTAAGCTTTTGGCGAACTCCCAACAAATTCTAGGCAAACTCTCGATGAACTCTCAGCGAACTCCCGACGAACTCTCGGCGAGCTCCTGATGAACTCTCAGCGAGCTTCCGGCACATCGTTCAAATCTTTGACATATCGTTCGATCTTTGACTCTGGCCCAACATATGTTTTGATGCCTTATTCATTATCATAGTTAATCCTGCAACACTCTTATCAATATATGGATTAGATAAATAATTTATCAATTGATTTCATCATCAAAATCCAAGATTCAACTTCTGTAACTCAAGAGTCATAGATGTTGAATCTCGAATTTTGATGATGAAGTCAATTATATATTATTTTATCTGTTGGGAAATCATGGGGGGCGACATCATATGCGCAGCGGAAGAACAAGAAAACAAAAATCCCCGATTCCCAAAAAGATGTTCGTCATCGTGCGAAGATTGGTGCGCAAAAATCCACAAAACACAAAACTGCGTATAGAGATTGTGTTACCTAGGGAGATCGTATATCCTTGTTTCCTTGCAGATCCTTAGGAGAGGGTGAAGGAGGTCAAGCGTCCTCGTCTCTAGCGGTGATCCACACAGCAGGGTTGCGACGACGCTCCTCAAATCTCCAGGCCTACTCTGAGGTGGAGAGGGAGAGGAGAATAGGAAAGGCAAGCAAAGACTCTAGCCTATGAGGCTATGAATCCCTCCTATTTATAGAGATCCCGTATCAAACCCTAATGGGTCCTTCCCTAGTGGGTATTGGATCTGCATCCAATAAGACAAGGGCTCCGTCGGATATCTCATATCCGAACCTCTACTCATCGCAATGCCTACCATATGTGTGTGACCCTCTAGGCCCAATATCGAGCTGGCCGTGAGTCATACCTGTCAGAACTCCTTCTAACTCAGTAAATTATTATCTCTGTAATAATTCACTCGACTCATCGACTACGGACGTACTAGGCCACTACGCCGTAGTCCCCAAACGATACAGGGGAATCCAATCCATTGGACCTGTCTGTCCTCAGTTACCATGTACCTATAGTCCCTCATCCATCTAATATCCCAGAGACCGTATATCGAGCATGGTGTTGTCAGACCCATACGGTTTCTACTCGAGTCTCGCTCTAATCGGATTCTCCCGGAGAACTCTTTCTCTCTCAACCCGAATGACCCTGGCCAGGGATTTGTCTGAGCAAGAACACATGGGATATTCCTCTCATGACGCCGAGAGTGGATGATCCTCTATCGACACTCAATAGCCCTCGTAAGGTCGACTACCACTCCCAATGACCAGCTGTACTAGATTTGGGACAGCCAAACCTATAAGTCTGGTATCAAAGAGTGGAGCACTCATACAGGACATCCTTGGTGTCTCAAGTCTAAGGACCAGATACACCACTAGGACTACGGAATCGCTGTCTGACAATAAGGCATCATCAACCATCCAGCATTCCGTAAGCGGATCAATCAGTGAACTCATTCTCCAATGAGCACCTGTACTGTATCCCTAGTGTCCCTACACGAGCAGCTATGAGACCAGCTGCATCCATCATATGGACGGGTATACAGCACACCAGTCTATCCGGTTATCACGATGTCCCTCTCGAGTAACCTATGACCGGGATTATTTAGAATATGTGTTTAAAGGTGAATCGATCTCATTATCATGATCTCATCACGATCCGATTCCCATTGCACAAATCCAAGGACATCACAATATATATATGCATTTATGCAATAGTTATAAAGTGATATATGCCAAAATATAATAAGCAAAAAGATTCTGTATCAAGTCACACGTGCCATCACTCACGTGATTGGCTTGCTGGGCACCTATGACTAGCAATCTCCCACTTGACCTAAAGCCAATCACCTATGTGTCTGATCCCCATCAGACTCCTGTGACGCTCAAAGACAATCTGAGAGAATGGCTTTGTCAGTGGATCTGCAATGTTATCTTCGGATGGAACTCTTTCCACTACTACATATCCTCGGGTTACGATCTCTCTTATAAGCTGGAACCTCCTCAGAACACTTCTAATGAGACCCGGGTTCCCTTATTTGAGTAATCACCCCATAGTTGTCGCAATATAAGGAAGTCGACTTGTCGCTATTTGTATCGACTCCCAAATTTGTGATGAACTTCTTCACCCAGACTCCCTCCTTTGCTGCATCTGATGCAGCAATGTACTCCGCCTCTATGGTCGAGTCAGCAGTGGTATCTTGCTTGGAACTCTTCCAGCACGCTGCTCCTCCATTCAAGGTGTACACATACCCTGAATTCGACTCGCTATCATCGACATCAGACTGAAAACTTGAGTCAGTGAAGCCTTCAACCTTAAGGCTATTACCTCCATATACTAGTAAAAGATCCTTAGTCCTTCTCAAGTACTTAAGGATACACTTTACTGCTTTCCAGTGCTCCAAGCCTGGATCCGCCTGATACCTGCTCGTGACAATTAGAGCATGCGCTATATCAAGCCTAGTACATAGCATGGCATACATGATAGACCCTATTGCTGAGGCATAAGGTATCATATCCATGTTTGCCCTTTGGAATTTTCCATGTCAAACCTTTTGACAATGGTTTCTATGTACCTGGACTGGGACAAGCCAAGCATCCTCTTGGATCTATCTCTATAGATTCTAATCCCTAAAATATTGGATGCTTCCCCTAAGTCCTTCATGGAGAAGTGTCTAGATAACCAAGCCTTTACTGTGGATAGCATTCCTATGTCATTCCCAATGATGAGGATGTCATCCACATATAACACCAAAAAGGTGATAGCGCTCCCACTTACCTTCCTGTACACACAAGGCTCATCTTCGTTCTTAACGAAGTCATAATATCTGATTAACTCATCAAATCTTATGTTCCAACTTCGGGAAGCTTGCTTTAGTCCATAAATGGATTTAAGCAACCTACACACTTTATCTGGGCAGTTCTTGGACACGAATCCCTCAGGTTGCATCATATACACCTCCTTCTCGAGGTTCCCATTGAGGAATGCGGTTTTCAAATCCATCTGCCAAATCTCATAATCATAGTGTGCTGCAATAGCCAATAGAATTCTGATGGATTTTAGCATTGCTACGGGTGAGAAGGTTTCGTCGTAGTCAACACCTTGCCTTTGACGATACCCTTTAGCCACTAGCCTTGCTTTATAGGTCTCTACCTTTCCATCTACTCCGATCTTTTTCTTAAAGATCCATTTGCAACCGATGGGTACAATACCTTCGGGCGCATCAACTAGGTTCAAAACCTTATTGGAGTACATAGAATCCATCTCAGAATTCATGGCTTCTTGCCACTTCCCGGAGTCTATACTCATAATAGCCTCCTCATAGGTCTGAGGATCAATATCCTCAGCATCCTCTCCTCTAATATGTCCCACATATCTCTCAGGAGGATGAGATACTCTATCAGACCTGCGTAAAGTTGAAACTTGTGTATTAGGTACCTGAACAGACTCGGGCTGTAGAGTGGTGCTTGAGCTTGGTTCTCTAACTTCGCTCAACTCTATCATTCTCCCACTGTCTCCGCCAAGAATGTGTTCCTTCTCAAGGAACACTGCTCTCTTAGCTACAAAGACCTTTTGGTCCTCGAGATGATAGAAGTAATACCCACAAGTTTCCTTGGGGTATCCCACAAATATGCATCGCTCTGTCCTTGATTCTAACTTATCGGAGTTGTGTCTTTTAACGTGGGCTGGGCAGCCCCAAATTTTAACAACCTTAAGATCAAGCTTCTTCCCTTTCCATATCTCATATGGTGTAGACACTACCGACTTAGTTGGAACTCTGTTCAGAAGGTAAGCTGCGGTTTCTAGGGCATATCCCCAGAATGAGATGGGTAGGTCAGCGAAACTCATCATGGACCGTACCATATCTAATAAAGTACGATTTCTCCTTTCAGAGACACCATTGAGCTGAGGTGTGTAAGGAGGTGTCCATTAGGATAATATCCCATGGTCCTTGAGGAACTGAGTAAACTCTGTACTTAAGTACTCACCTCCTCGATCTGATCGAAGAGTTTTGATACTCTTTCCAGTCTAGTTCTCCACCTCATTCTTATACTCTCTGAATTTCTCAAAGGCCTCGGACTTGTACTTCATTAAGTACACATATCCATACCTTGAGAAATCATCAGTAAATGTAATGAAGTAGGAGTAACCTCCAATGGCATGAGTTGACATGGGTCCACATACATCACTATGTATGAGTTCCAACAACTCAGTGGCTCTCTCTCCAGTTCCACTAAATGGAGAGTTGGTCAATTTTTCACGAATGCAAGGTTCACAAGTTGCATATGACACGTAGTCGAATGGATCTAGATATCCATCATTTAGCAACTTTTGAATCCTTCTTTCATGGATGTGACCTAGCCTACAATGCCATAGGTATGTACTATTCACCTCATCTCGTTTCCTCTTAGACACTTACATTCATGATATGTGGAGTAGTGTCTTGCATAAACAAACCTTTATGCAATATTCCTCTCATCAATCTCCCCTTAGCTTTGCTAGAATTTACAATAAATTGTAGATGTGATAAGCAATATTGGTATCCAATACCAATGCACTATCACAAAAATCTAACAATTGGAGATTGATCATGAATGTACTTGAAGCTTCACCAAGCTTCTTGTTTCGCCCTTTCTGCAAGGTACTCTTTGCAGTTCTTCTTCCAGTTCCCATCTTTACCACAGTGGAAGCACTGGCCTTTGTCCTTTGCTGGGTCTTTCTTAGCAACCTTTGCTTTACCTTGTTTGCCCTTGCCCTTTCCCTTCTTAAGGGACCTTTCTGCTTTCCTTTTCTTTCTGGTCTCACCAGTGTAAAGAACTGGCTTCTCTTTCTTAATAGTACTCTCTGCCTCCCTCAACATATTGAGGAGCTCTGGGAGAGTCACCTCAAGCTTGTTCATATTAAAATTCATTATGAACTGTGAAAAGGAATCTGGTAGGGACTGAAGCACAATGTCCACACACAAGTTATCCTCTAGGACCATTCCTAGACCTGTGAGTTTCTCTATCCACTCAATCATCTTTAGGACATGGTTCTGAACCGGTGTCCCCTCAGTCATCCTAGCGCGGAAAAGGCTCTTGGATATCTCATATCGTTGAGTCCTTCCCTGTTCCTCAAACAATTTGCGGACATGTAGGAGAATGGATCTGGCATCCATCTTTTCATGTTGTCTCTGTAACTCTGGAGTCATAGAGCCCAACATATAGCACTGAGCAAGAGTGGAGTCATCAATGTACTTCACGTAGCGAGCGATCTCATCCTCGCTTGCCCCTTCTTCGGGCGTAGGCATCACTGTATCAAGGATGTACACGATTTTCTCCGCTGTGAGAACAATTCTCAAGTTACGGAGCCAATCCGTATAATTTGGACCAGTGAGGCGGTTGACATCAAGTATGCCACGTAAGGGATTTGAAAGCGACATTTTCTGAAAATAAAGATGTAGCAGAAATGAATAACATGCAGATTTTGCAAGAAATAAACTATCAAGATATGTACTTCTATCTTAATATGCTCCCACTATTTTACTAACGAGTCACGCGACATCCTCAGCACGTAAAACGGAAGTCTCCGGCAGACTTCTAGTGGGGATCAGGATCCAATGAGCGTCTTAGTGTAACCTCGAGGGACTCGACCAATCACACTAAGCCTAAAAGGTAGGCAACTCTTGTCGATCACAACTCCTTGTGATTCCCGTCCTGTTCGGCCTCCGAATCACCATGGCCTCGAGGGACTCGACCAACCATGATGCTCGGTTAAGTCAACACCTTCGTTACAAGATGAGTCTGATTTGATGATATACCCTCGAGGGACTCGACCAAGCATACCATGCCCTCAGGTCACCGGTGACATCTCTATGTCGTAAGCAAGATAGTGAATCGCGATATAGGTGAGTCTCGAGGGACTCGACCAACTCAACCTACACCGGGAATCGGTTCCTACTCATAAAGATGGAAGGCCACGTGGGTCAATCTAATTGTCTCACGTTTACCGACTTAATATTATCGAGAGATGTTTCTAAAATTTGGTCTCCTAATATGACATGTCACACATATACATATTTAATATATATCTACATCGCATGCATATATATATACATATTTAGTATGTGTATAAGCAATCACATTAGATGATCATGGACCACAACCTAACATGATTAGGCCTGAGCCAGTAGGCCTAATCACTCACATCAAGATCTATGTGTGCAACGATACATCTCCATGCCATGTGATCGTCCATCTCGTCCTCGTCGATTCCGTCGACATCTTGATGCATCTCCATGCATCACGATCGTCCGTATCGTGGGTCCCGCTATCGCATCCACGCTCCCACTGCGCCTCCTCATGTGATTACAACTTAATCATAGGCACGCAGGCCCGACAATAAATGAGAAATATAATGGAGGCTCGCAGACCTCAATAATAA
Organism: Musa acuminata AAA Group; assembly: GCF_036884655.1. Lineage (NCBI taxonomy): Eukaryota > Viridiplantae > Streptophyta > Magnoliopsida > Zingiberales > Musaceae > Musa > Musa acuminata. The sequence goes on from NC_088335.1 coordinate 38,789,034, forward strand.
TAATCACAAGTACACACATCACACGGTCCATGATCATCCGTCCACACATCATACATCACATGTATAAATAATCATAATCATGTAGGACTACTAGATAATAATAAAAATAATAATCAACTAAACCTTTTAATTAATTAATATTTTTTGAAATCAGGGACATGTAGGGAATTTCTGAATTTATAGGGGTATTTTCGTAATTTGGACAAAAGACAGAAACTGGAATTTCTCAAATTCCGAGGGGCAAAACTATCTTTTTCCCAGAAAAACCTAATGCCCTACTATCCTTTGCTGCTGTCGCCGCCGCCGCCACCCTGCTGGCGGCGGCCTATGCGGCGGGGCGAGGGCACTGCCCTCGCCTGCAAGCGGCACGCCCGCTGGCCGCTGCAGGTGGGCTCCCCCGCGGGCGTCGCTGCCTCCACAGGCGGTGCTGTCCCGCCGGGCGGCCGCCCCTGTGGGGGGGGGGGGGGGTTTCGCCCGCGGGAGCAGCGGCGGCAGGCATCGCTGCCCTACGGCAGCAGGCGCCGCTTCCTTGCAGCGGCAGGCGCCGCTGCCCTGCGGCGCCTCTGCCCGTGGGCTGCCATCCCCGCCGGCAGCAAGGCTGCTGCAAGCAGGCCGCCGGCAGGCTACTGCAGACGCAGCCCCTATACTGCCCGCCTTCGGCTGCGCTTCACGCACGCAGATCGAGGGCAGCAACTGTTGCCGCACTTTCTCGTTTTTGCGTCAACGATTTTGATTTCAAAATTCTTCCTAAACACAACACACGCAGTTCAAAACCAATCATTCGCACGAACAAACTGGCTCTGATACCACTGTTGGGAAATCATGGGGGGCGACATCATATGCGCAGCGGAAGAACAAGAAAACAAAAATCCCCGATTCCCAAAAAGATGTTCGTCATCGTGCGAAGATTGGTGCGCAAAAATCCACAAAACACAAAACTGCGTATAGAGATTGTGTTACCTAGGGAGATCGTATATCCCTGTTTCCTTGCAGATCCTTAGGAGAGGGTGAAGGAGGTCAAGCGTCCTCCTCTCTAGCGGTGATCCACACAGCAGGGTTGCGACGACGCTCCTCAAATCTCCAGGCCTACTCTGAGGTTGAGAGGGAGAGGAGAATAGGAAAGGCAAGCAAAGACTCTAGCCTATGAGGCTATGAATCCCTCCTATTTATAGAGATCCCGTGTCAAACCCTAATGGGTCCTTCCCTAGTGGGTATTGGATCTGCATCCAATAAGACAAGGGCTCCGTCGGATATCTCATATTCGACCCTCTACTCATCGCAATGCCTACCATATGTGTGTGACCCTCTAGGCCCAATATCGAGCTGGCCGTGAGTCATACCTGTCAGAACTCCTTCTAACTCAGTGAATTATTATCTTTGTAATAATTCACTCGACTCATCGACTACGGACGTACTAGGCCACTACGCCGTAGTCCCCAAACGATACAGGGGAATCCAATCCATTGGACCTGTCTGTCCTCAGTTACCATGTACCTATAGTCTCTCATCCATCTAATATCCCAGAGACCGTATATCGAGCATGGTGTTGTCAGACCCATACGGTTTCTACTCGAGTCTCGCTCTAATCGGATTCTCCCGGAGAACTCTTTCTCTCTCAACCCGAATGACCCTGGCCAGGGATTTGTCTGAGCAAGAACACATGGGATATACCTCTCATGACGCCGAGAGTGGATGATCCTCTATCGACACTCAATAGCCCTCGTAAGGTCGACTACCACTCCCAATGACCAGTTGTACTAGATCTGGGACAGCCAAACCTATAAGTCTGGTATCAAAGAGTGGAGCACTCATACAGGACATCCTTGGTGTCTCAAGTCTAAGGACCAGTTACACCACTAGGACTACGGAATCGCTGTCTGACAATAAGGCATCATCAACCATCCAGCATTCCGTAAGCGGATCAATCAGTGAACTCATTCTCCAATGAGCACCTGTACTGTATCCCTAGTGTCCCTACACGAGCAGCTATGAGACCAGTTGCATCCATCATATGGACGGGTATACAGCACACCAGTCTATCCGGTTATCACGATGTCCCTCTCGAGTAACCTATGACGGGGATTATTTAGGATATGTGTTTAAAGGTGAATCGATCTCATTATCGTGATCTCATCACGATCCGATTCCCATTGCACAAATCCAAGGACATCACAATATATATATGCATTTATGCAATAGTTATAAAGTGATATATGCCAAAATATAATAAGCAAAAAGATTTTGTATCAAGTCACACGTGCCATCACTCACGTGATTGGCTTGCTGGGCACCTATGACTAGCAATCTCCCACTTGACCTAAAGCCAATCACCTATGTGTCTGATCCCCATCAGACTCCTGTGACGCTCAAAGACAATCTGAGAGAATGGCTTTGTCAGTGGATCTGCAATGTTATCTTCGGATGGAACTCTTTCCACTACTACATATCCTCGGGTTACGATCTCTCTTATAAGCTGGAACCTCCTCAGAACACTTCTAATGAGACCCGGGTTCCCTTATTTGAGTAATCACCCCATAGTTGTCGCAATATAAGGAAGTCGACTTGTCGCTATTTGTATCGACTCCCAAATTTGTGATGAACTTCTTCACCCAGACTCCCTCCTTTGCTGCATCTGATGCAGCAATGTACTCCGCCTCTATGGTCGAGTCAGCAGTGGTATCTTGCTTGGAACTCTTCCAGCACGCTGCTCCTCCATTCAAGGTGTACACATACCCTGAATTTGACTCGCTATCATCGACATCAGACTGAAAACTTGAGTCAGTGAAGCCTTCAACCTTAAGGCTATTACCTCCATATACTAGTAAAAGATCCTTAGTCCTTCTCAAGTACTTAAGGATACACTTTACTGCTTTCCAGTGCTCCAAGCCTGGATCCGCCTGATACCTGCTCGTGACACTTAGAGCATGCGCTATATCAAGCCTAGTACATAGCATGGCATACATGATAGACCCTATTGCTGAGGCATAAGGTATCATATCCATGTTTGCCCTTTGGAATTTTCCATGTCAAACCTTTTGACAATGGTTTCTATGTACCTGGACTGGGACAAGCCAAGCATCCTCTTGGATCTATCTCTATAGATTCTAATCCCTAAAATATTGGATGCTTCCCCTAAGTCCTTCATGGAGAAGTGTCTAGATAACCAAGCCTTTACTGTGGATAGCATTCCTATGTCATTCCCAATGATGAGGATGTCATCCACATATAACACCAAAAAGGTGATAGCGCTCCCACTTACCTTCCTGTACACACAAGGCTCATCTTCGTTCTTAACGAAGTCATAAGATCTGATTGACTCATCAAATCTTATGTTCCAACTTCGGGAAGCTTGCTTTAGTCCATAAATGGATTTAAGCAACCTACACACTTTATCTGGGCAGTTCTTGGACACGAATCCCTCAGGTTGCATCATATACACCTCCTCCTCGAGGTTCCCATTGAGGAATGCGGTTTTCACATCCATCTGCCAAATCTCATAATCATAGTGTGCTGCAATAGCCAATAGAATTCTGATGGATTTTAGCATTGCTACGGGTGAGAAGGTTTCGTCGTAGTCAACACCTTGCCTTTGACGATACCCTTTAGCCACTAGCCTTGCTTTATAGGTCTCTACCTTTCCATCTACTCCGATCTTTTTCTTAAAGATCCATTTGCAACCGATGGGTACAATACCTTCGGGCGCATCAACTAGGTTCAAAACCTTATTGGAGTACATAGAATCCATCTCAGAATTCATGGCTTCTTGCCACTTCCCGGAGTCTATACTCATAATAGCCTCCTCATAGGTCTGAGGATCAATATCCTCAGCATCCTCTCCTCTAATATTTCCAACATATCTCTCAAGAGGATGAGATACTCTATCAGACCTACGTAAAGTTGAAACTTGTGTATTAGGTACCTGAACAGACTCGGGCTGTAGAGTGGTGCTTGAGCTTGGTTCTCTAACTTCGCTCAACTCTATCATTCTCCCGCTGTCTCCGCCAAGAATGTGTTCCTTCTCAAGGAACACTGCTCTCTTAGCTACAAAGACCTTTTGGTCCTCGAGATGAAAGAAGTAATACCCACAAGTTTCCTTGGGGTATCCCACAAATATGCATCGCTCTGTCCTTGATTCTAACTTATCGGAGTTGTGTCTTTTAACGTGGGCTGGGCAGCCCCAAATCTTAACAACCTTAAGATCAAGCTTCTTCCCTTTCCATATCTCATATGGTGTAGACACTACCGACTTAGTTGGAACTCTGTTCAGAAGGTAAGCTGCGGTTTCTAGGGCATATCCCCAGAATGAGATGGGTAGGTCAGCGAAACTCATCATGGACCGTACCATATCTAATAAAGTACGATTTCTCCTTTCAGAGACACCATTGAGCTGAGGTGTGTAAGGAGGTGTCCATTAGGATAATATCCCATGGTCCTTGAGGAACTGAGTAAACTCTGTACTTAAGTACTCACCTCCTCGATCTGATCGAAGAGTTTTGATACTCTTTCCAGTCTAGTTCTCCACCTCTTTCTTATACTCTCTGAATTTCTCAAAGGCCTCGGAGTTGTACTTCATTAAGTACACATATCCATACCTTGAGAAATCATCAGTAAATGTAATGAAGTAGGAGTAACCTCCAATGGCATGAGTTGACATGGGTCCACATACATCACTATGTATGAGTTCCAACAACTTAGTGGCTCTCTCTCCAGTTCCACTAAATGGAGAGTTGGTCAATTTTCCACGAATGCACGGTTCACAAGTTGCATATGACACGTAGTCGAATGGATCTAGATATCCATCATTTAGCAACTTTTGAATCCTTCTTTCATGGATGTGACCTAGCCTACAATGCCATAGGTATGCACTATTCACCTCATCTCGTTTCCTCTTAGACACTTACATTCATGATATGTGGAGTAGTGTCTTGCATAAACAAACCTTTATGCAATATTCCTCTCATCAATCTCCCCTTAGCTTTGCTAGAATTTACAATAAATTGTAGATGTGATAAGCAATATTGGTATCCAATACCAATGCACTATCACAAAAATCTAACAATTGGAGATTGATCATGAATGTACTTGAAGCTTCACCAAGCTTCTTGTTTCGCCCTTTCTGCAAGGTACTCTTTGCAGTTCTTCTTCCAGTTCCCATCTTTACCACAGTGGAAGCACTGGCCTTTGTCCTTTGCTGGGTCTTTCTTAGCAACCTTTGCTTTACCTTGTTTGCCCTTGCCCTTTCCCTTCTTAAGGGACCTTTCTGCTTTCCTTTTCTTTCTGGTCTCACCAGTGTAAAGAACTGGCTTCTCTTTCTTAATAGTACTCTCTGCCTCCCTCAACATATTGAGGAGCTCTGGGAGAGTCACCTCAAGCTTGTTCATATTAAAATTCATTATGAACTGTGAAAAGGAATCTGGTAGGGACTGAAGCATAATGTCCACACACAAGTTATCCTCTAGGACCATTCCTAGACCTGTGAGTTTCTCTATCCACTCAATCATCTTTAGGACATGGTTCTGAACCGGTGTCCCCTCAGTCATCCTAGCGCGGAAAAGGCTCTTGGATATCTCATATCGTTGAGTCCTTCCCTGTTCCTCAAACAATTTACGGACATATAGGAGAATGGATCTGGCATCCATCTTTTCATGTTGTCTCTGTAACTCTGGAGTCATAGAGCCCAACATATAGCACTGAGCAAGAGTGGAGTCATCAATGTACTTCACGTAGCGAGCGATCTCATCCTCGCTTGCCCCTTCTTCGGGCGTAGGCATCACTGTATCAAGGATGTACACGATTTTCTCCGCTGTGAGAACAATTCTCAAGTTACGGAGCCAATCCGTATAATTTGGACCAGTGAGGCGGTTGACATCAAGTATGCCATGTAAGGGATTTGAAAGCGACATTTTCTGAAAATAAAGATGTAGCAGAAATGAATAACATGCAGATTTTGCAAGAAATAAACTATCAAGATATGGACTTCTATCTTAATATGCTCCCACTATTTTACTAACGAGTCACGCGACATCCTCAGCACGTAAAACGAAAGTCTCTGGCAGACTTCTAGTGGGGATCAGGATCCAATGAGCGTCTTAGTGTAACCTCGAGGGACTCGACCAATCACACTAAGCCTAAAAGGTAGGCAACTCTTACCGATCACAACTCCTTGTGATTCCCATCCTGTTCGGCCTCCGAATCACCATGGCCTCGAAGGACTCGACCAACCATGATGCTCGGTTAAGTCAACACCTTCGTTACAAGATGAGTCTGATTTGATGATATACCCTCGAGGGACTCGACCAAGCATACCATGCCCTCAGGTCACCGGTGACATCTCTATGTCGTAAGCAAGATAGCGAATCGCGATATAGGTGAGTCTCGAGGGACTCGACCAACTCAACCTACACCGGGAATCGGTTCCTACTCATAACGATGGAAGGCCACGTGGGTCAATCTAAATGTCTCACGTTTACCGACTTAATATTATCGAGAGATGTTTCTAAAATTTGGTCTCCTAATATGACATGTCACACATATACATATTTAATATATATCTACATCGCATGCATATATATATACATATCTAGTATGTATATAAGCAATCACATCAGATGATCATGGACCACAACCTAACATGATTAGGCCCGAGCCAGTAGGCCTAATCACTCACATCAAGATCTATGTGTGCAACGGTGCATCTCCATGCCCTGTGATCGTCCATCTCGTCCTCGTCGATTCCGTCGACATCTTGATGCATCTCCATGCATCACGATCGTCCGTCTCGTGGGTCCCGCTATCGCATCCACGCTCCCGCTGCGCCTCCTCATATGATTACAACTTAATCATAGGCACGCAGACCCGACAATAAACGAGAAATATAATGGAGGCTCGCAGACCTCAATAATAATAATCACAAGTACACACATCACACGGTCCATGATCATCCGTCCACACATCATACATCACATGTATAAATAATCATAATCATGTAGGACTACTAGATAATAATAAAAATAATAATCAACTAAACCTTTTATTTAATTAATATTTTTTTAAATCAGGGACATGTAGGGAATTTCTGAATTTATAGGGGTATTTTCGTAATTTGGACAAAAGACATAAACTGGAATTTCTCAAATTCCGAGGGGCAAAACTATCTTTTTCCCAGAAAACCCTAATGCCCTACTATCCTTTGCTGCTGTCGCCGCCGCCGCCACCCTGCTGGCGGCGGCCTGTGCGGCGGGGCGAGGGCACTGCCCTCGCCTGCAGGCGGCACGCCCGCTGGCGGCGCTGCCTCTGCAGGTGGGCTCCCCCGCGGGCGTCGCTGCCTCCGCAGGCGGTGCTGTCCCGCCGGGCGACCGCCCCTGTGGCGGGGGGGGGTTTCGCTCGCGGGAGCAGCGGCGGCAGGCATCGCTGCCCTACAGCGGCAGGTGCCGCTTCCTTGCGGCGGCAGACGCCGCTTCCTTGCGGCGGCAGGCGCCGCTGCCCTGCGGCGCCTCTGCCCGTGGGCTGCCATCCCCGCCGGCAGCAAGGCTGCTGCAAGCAGGCCGCCGGCCGGCTACTGCAGACGCAGCCCCTATACTGCCCGCTTTCGGCTGCGCTTCACGCACGCAGATCGAGGGCAGCAACTGTTGTCGCTCTTTCTCGCTTTTGCGTCAACGATTTTGACGTCAAAATTCTTCCTAAACACAACACACGCAGTTCAAAACCAATCATTCGCACGAACAACTTGGCTCTGATACCACTGTTGGGAAATCATGGGGGGCGACATCATATGCGCAGCGGAAGAACAAGAAAACAAAAATCCCCGATTCCCAAAAAGATGTTCGTCATCGTGCGAAGATTGGTGCGCAAAAATCCACAAAACACAAAACTGCGTATAGAGATTGTGTTACCTAGGGAGATCGTATATCCCTGTTTCCTTGCAGATCCTTAGGAGAGGGTGAAGGAGGTCAAGCGTCCTCCTCTCTAGCGGTGATCCACACAGCAGGGTTGCGACGACGCTCCTCAAATCTCCAAGCCTACTCTGAGGTGGAGAGGGAGAGGAGAATAGGAAAGGCAAGCAAAGACTCTAGCCTATGAGGCTTTGAATCCCTCCTATTTATAGAGATCCCGTGTCAAACCCTAATGGGTCCTTCCCTAGTGGGTATTGGATCTGCATCCAATAAGACAAGGGCTCCGTCGGATATCTCATATCCGAACCTCTACTCATCGTAATGCTTACCATATGTGTGTGACCCTCTAGGCCCAATATCGAGCTGGCCGTGAGTCATACCTATCAGAACTCCTTCTAACTCAGTGAATTATTATCTCTGTAATAATTCACTCGACTCATCGACTACGGACGTACTAGGCCACTACGCCGTAGTCCCCAGACGATACAGGGGAATCCAATCCATTGGACCTGTCTGTCCTCAGTTACCATGTACCTATAGTCTCTCATCCATCTAATATCCCAGAGACCGTATATCGAGCATGGTGTTGTCAGACCCATACGGTTTCTACTCGAGTCTCGCTCTAATCGGATTCTCCCAGAGAACTCTTTCTCTCTCAACCCGAATGACCCTGGCCAGGGATTTGTCTGAGCAAGAACACATGGGATATTCCTCTCATGACGCCGAGAGTGGATGATCCTCTATCGACACTCAATAGCCCTCGTAAGGTCGACTACCACTCCCAATGACCAGTTGTACTAGATCTGGGACAGCCAAACCTATAAGTCTGGTATCAAAGAGTGGAGCACTCATACAGGACATCCTTGGTGTCTCAAGTCTAAGGACCAGATACACCACTAGGACTACGGAATCGCTGTCTGACAATAAGGCATCATCAACCATCCAGCATTCCGTAAGCGGATCAATCAGTGAACTCATTCTCCAATGAGCACCTGTACTGTATCCCTAGTGTCCCTACACGAGCAGCTATGAGACCAGCTGCATCCATCATATGGACGGGTATACAGCACACCAGTCTATCCGGTTATCACGATGTCCCTCTCGAGTAACCTATAACCGGGATTATTTAGGATATGTGTTTAAAGGTGAATCGATCTCATTATCGTGATCTCATCACGATCCGATTCCCATTGCACAAATCTAAGGACATCACAATATATATATGCGTTTATGCAATAGTTATAAAGTGATATACGCCAAAATATAATAAGCAAAAAGATTCTGTATCAAGTCACACGTGCCATCACTCACGTGATTGGCTTGCTGGGCACCTATGACTAGCATTATCTAATCTGTATGTTGAGAAAAATGTGTAGGATTAACTACAATAGTAGTAAGACATAAAGCAGGTGTTATGCTGGAGTCAAGATCGAGATCTCGTTGAGGGTTCAAGAGTTCGTCGGAACTCCGGATGCTCGACGGAAGTTCTACCGGAACCAACCGAGAAGTCCAGGAGCTTGCCAAAGAAGCTCATTGAAACTTGCCAAGAAGATCATCATAAAGTATGGGAGCTTGTCGGGAGTCTACCGGAACATTGCCAAGAGTTCATCGAAAGATTATCGGAAGCTCGCCGGAAGAAGCAATTGACATACCGGCACAAGAGTGCTTTGTTATGTCTTAGTTATTATAGTTAGACAATAGATTGAGTTAGAATTGAGAGATAATCCTACCAACTTAATTAGGGGCCAATTGGGCTCACAATAAGACTGAATTGGGTCGGATTGAACAGCTCATTCAGCCCCTGAAAATATGGTCGGCGGTGGCACCGCTTGGGAGACCCACTCTCCCAGGTAGTCTGGAAGGTGGTACCGCCCAGACTAGGTAGTGGTACGATTGGCAGTTAATGCTGCCAGTAGTGGTAGTACCATCAGAGCTCAGTCTCTGAGCTCTATCAGGTAGTAGTATCGCCCAAACTGGGCGGTGGTACTGCCCAGTGTCAGGTGTTAGGTGTCAAGCAGTGGTATCGCCCAGTAATGGCAGTAGTACCACCTAGTAATGGCAGTGGTACCACTAGTACCCCGAAATCCGGGGATATGATACTTTTTTGCTCCAATTTTAAAGCCAATGAGGCCTATAAATACCCCACCCTTTTCTGCATGAAAGGGAACAAAAGTATTGGCATAATCTTGAGTCTTTGAAGTGTTAAAGAGTTGTAAAAGTGCTAGAGTCCTCCTCCCTTTCTAAGTGTTGAGATCATTCAAGAGAGGTGTGAGACTTGTAAGGGTTATCTCCTAAGCCTGTGAAAAGGGTAAAGCGCTGTAAAAGGTGGTTGGTCTTCACCTATTGACGGAAGGCCTTTAGTGGACGTCGGTGACCTTGACGGAGGAGGAATCTGAAAGTGGATGTAGGTCACAATAACCCAACCACTCTAAATTCTAGTTTGCTTTTCATTTATGCAATTTACATTACTGCAAACCTCCTTAAATGTTCTCTTTGCACTTTTACGAAAGCTTTCAAATTCAATCTCTCTCCGAAATGGATTGAATCGAAATGAACATTTTTCAAAATCGGGTTTAATCGGGAAAGCACTAATTCACCCCCCACCCCACCCACCTCCTATCTTAGTGCTCTTTTGATCCTAACAATTGGTATCAGAGCAAGATTTACTCTCATTTAGCTTAAAACTCAAGAGAGATGGCATTTGCCGGCAACCAAGAGAGTCATTCAATTACATGTCCGCCCATATTCAATGGGACGGATTACACATATTGGAAGACTAGAATGAGGATCTTCCTAATTTCAATGGATTTTGAATTATGAAATATTATAGAAAATGGGTTTCAAAAGTCTTCTCTTCCAATAAACGATTGGATTGAGTTGGAGAAGAAGACTTTCGCTTTAAACGCAAAGGCTATGAATTCCTTATTCTGTGCTTTAGATAAAAACAAGTTCAATCATGTGTCTATTTGTGAAACAATTTTTGATATTTGGCACACACTCGAAGTGACTCATGAAGGCACTAGTAGAGTAAAGGAGATAAAAATTAATCTTTTAGTGCACACTTATGAGTTGTTTCGGATGAAATCGAGTGAGACCATTGGAGACATGTACACCTGATTTACGGATGTCGTCAATGGTCTAAAAGGTCTTGGTAAAGGTTTCTCAGATTTTGAACTTGTTAATAAAATTTTAAGATCCCTTCCAAAGAGTTGGGACTCTAAAGTCACGGTCATTCAAAAGGTCAAAGGTTTAAATAACTTTTCTCTTGAAGAACTAATCGGGTCATTAATGACCTATGAGATAACTTGTAATGCTCATGAAGAGCTTGAAAATAACCTTCCAAAGAACAGGAAAGATATGACACTAAGAACTTAAGAAGACCACTTGAAAGAAAATTCAAGTGATAAGGATTTTGATGAAGACTTGGCACTCTTAACAAGAAAGATCAAAAAATTTATAAAAGAAAATAATTTAAAAATGATACTAAAAATAAAATTAAATCAAAAAAAAATAAATGATATACTATGAATGTAAGAAGCCAGGACACTTCAAGAGTGAATGTCCCCAAGCAAAGAGGAAGCCATCAAAGAAGAAGAATGCTCTTAAAGAAACTTAGGACGACTCAAGTGCATCCGAAAAAGAGGAGCCAATCAACACCGAGTAAGTTGCTCACTATACACTAATGGCTATTGGAGATGAGGCAAGTAGTTCATTTGATACAAATTTATCCTTTGATGAACTATTAAATACTTTTCATAATTTATTTGATGAATGTAAATTAATTAATAAAAAATATAAATTATTGAAAAAAGAGCATGCTTCTCTTATTAGTGATTTCGATAGATTGAAAGTTGAGCACAATGATAGTTTAGCTCTATGTACGAAATGTGATGAACTAGAAATACTTCAAAAGGAAAACTTGCTACTTAAGGAAACCTTAGAAAATTTTGAGGTTGGTAGCAAGTCCTTGAACATGATCCTTGTCAATAAGGGTTACGTTCATAGGAGAGGCAGAATCGGATTTATGAGTAGATCTTACCAAAATCTAACCACCTTTGTTAAAAGCCCTACCTTGCATGTATCACCTCACCAAATGCAACTTTTGTTGTAAACTCGGACTTGTTGCCTATAAATATTCACTTAAGAGATATAGTCCACATAAATTAATTTGAGTTCCTAAAAGAACCTCAAATGACTCAATACAATATGATAAGCTATGTAGATCGATTTTTGAGACACCTAAAGTCAAATGGGTACCTAAAAATCATCTTTTTTTTGTAGAAAAATGTACCATCATAGGCTAGGAGTAAGAGATGATACCTTGATAGTGGATGCTCAAGGCATATGACCAGAGATCCATCTCAATTTTCTAAGCTTACTAGCCTATATAAATGATATGTCACCTTCGGAGACAACAACATGGGTAAAATCATTGGTAAATGAACCATAGGTAATAAATCCAACATTTTTATTGAAGATGTGATATTGATTGATGGCTTAAAGCATAACCTTTTGAGCATTAGTCAATTGTGTGATAAAGGATATATTATTAGATTTGAATCGAATGCTTGTATTATAGAAAAACTACACAAAAACACATCTATGATTGTCCTAAAACAAAATAATGTATACACTATCAACATTGATGATCTTTGTAATAAAATGTATCTTTCGGTTTTAAATAATGATGCTTGTCCTTTGGCATAGGAGATTAGGTCATGCTAGCATGAAACTAATCTTTCAAATCTCATCGAAAGAACTTGTAAGAGGAATTCCTCACATTAAGTTCATTAAAGACAATGTGTGTAATGCATGTCAACTAGGAAAACAAATAAAAGGTAACTTTAAACCAAAGAACTAAATAAGCACCTCTACGCCATTACAATTGATCCATATGAACTTGTTCAGACCAATTTCTACATCAAGCCTAGGAGGTAGCAAATACACCTTTGTTATCGTGGATGATTATAGTGATTACACATGGACTTACTTTTTGGCACACAAAAGTGATTGTGTTAGGACTCTAGCTTGGAGAGTCCTAATTGAGAGGGACATTCATGTAAAACCTACCTAAGCCGACCCCTATTAAAGAGGTGAAGAGGCCGGCTAGGGTTAGGAGGTTGTTTCTTAGAGAAGAATAAGGAGTTGTAAAGTAATAGGAGTCTTGAGTATGAGTTCTATTAGGAGTTGGTTAGAAGTAGGAGTCTTGAGTATGAGTCATATTAGGAGTTAGGGTTTAGAAGCCCTATAAATAGTCATGTATTCCTCCTCTTTTCATAAGCAATAGATGAATCTTTTTTGCAGCCTTTGAGCAGCAACTTGGAGGGAATAACCCCTATAGAGTTCCAAGGAGGCCGATCCCCTAAAGAGATCAACCCCAAGTTTAGAATCTGCAAGGGTTATAACGCCTGGTATCAGAGCAACATTCTTGGCATCTCTCAGCCCTTCTATAGCCATCCATCAACCCTCCACAACCGCCCAAAGCAATTCCCACAATTGCTTAAGAGATCGTTGCAAAATTATGCCGTCATCTCCACCACCACGGATCATCCTTTGATCTCCCCGTGAATTGCAACATGTTCTGGTTTTCTACCTTACTACTGTTGTAATTTAGTTATCCTTATTTAAAAATCTCAAAAAAATTATTCCTATATTGCTGCATAAACTTTTCGTCATAAATTTTTCATCTCTACGACGAAAGATACATTGCAGAATTCCAACCTATAGCACCGTCTATTTGATCTTGCTACTGTATTTTTTCTATCCACATCTCTATAAAATTTTTATGACATCTTTGACATTTTCTAACAGCAGATTTCCTTTGGTTTTGTCAAAAAATTCTCAATATAAACCATTGATATTTTACGTCTAATCTGCTATACTTGAAAATTTGTACTGTAAAATTTCAGCCGCATAGCATTGTTTGTTTGATCTTGATACTATGTTGTTTCTATCCAAATCTCTACGAAATTTTTATGATAGCTTTAACACTTCCTAACAGTGGAATTCCATTTGGTTTCATCAAAAAATTCTCAATATAAACCACTGATCTTTTATGTCCAATCTGCTATACTTAAAAATCTGTGCTGTAGAAAATTTAAGCCGCATATTATTGCCTTAACCCGTCTATTTGCAATCTGTTTGGAATGAAATTTCTTATACACTTCATAAATCATCTTGGCTTCCATCTAAGATTTATCTATTAAGAAATTTATCTCTAAAAATGATTTTGTGTTGCTGCAAATTTTCGTCGTAGCCCGCTGAAATTTCTCGATGAGAATTCTGCAATCGCAACTTGCACCAATTTCCTTGCTGTTATACTACCAAAATTTTCTTGATTAAATTAGATATCCTTGCTGTCATATAAACTGTGATTTTTCTATCAATTCCCTCATCAATTCTCTCAAGTTTTTGATGGAAATTACGTCGAGAAATCATTATTTCTTCGACGACAATTCTACTCTTACAAGATAGCACATACTTGCTACAACTTCCACTTATTTTTATCAAACCTTTGCTACCATCTACCACAGATCCAAAACTTTCATCTACAGCCCTAAAACTCCACTAAACCACACCCTCAAACTGCACCCAAAATAGCCACAAAACAAGCCTAAATCGTAGCCTACATCCACCGATCTACCAACCCTTTCGACCATCACCTCTCTTAACCAATACATGCCTTTAACCCGACAACAAAAGAGAGATCTGAACATCATAGATTTGATAGCATATACTATAGCATCTGAGGAGGTAATCAATGCTAAATTCGAAGCCTTCGAGGCGTAAATGGAAGATAAGATTCGGACGCTCTTTACTGAACTCAGAATGGGCCGACCACTAAGCCCGAAGAAATCACATCAAGGAGAGAGCTTTGCCCAATCGCACCAAGCCCAAAGATATGACTTCCAAGAGAGGGGAAGCTTTATGACCGACCCCAACTATCCATGCATGAGAGTGGACTTCCCTAGATGGGAAGAAGGAGACCCGATTGGTTGGATCTCACGCGCGGAGCGATATTTTTGGTACCATAAAACCGTGGATGCATCTATGATGAAAATTGCAGCTACACATCTTGAAGGGGATGCTATACAGTGGTATGACTGGTTTGAACATACTTATGAAGTCCTTTCATGGTAACAATTCAAAGAAGGATTGATGATCCGCTTCAAACCAACCGATTACGAGAATATTGACAGACAACTAGCAAAGATCCGACAAACCTCTACCATTCAGGAGTACCAAACCAAGTTTAAAAGGTTATCTAATCAAACTCATGATTGGTCTCAAAAATAGCTATTGAGGACCTTCATTGAGGGCTTGAAGCCGGAGATCCAAGGAGAAATTAAAGCGCGATAACCATATACGCTTATGGCAGTCATCTCTTTCGCACGACATCAAAAGGAGCAATTGAACCATGAAGCTCAGAGGACTAGGGTCACTCCTCAACCAGTAATATTGAAGCCCTCAGTCCCCCCTACTATCGACCAAGTCCCTACACCAAAGAGGTTAATAAGAGAAGAGCTTCGGGAGCGATATACGAATGGGTTATGTTGGCATTGTGACAAGCCGTGGAGCCGTGAGCATCGTTGTAGTAAAGGGAGACTTCTTATGATTGAACCAATAGAAGAAGAGGTCATTGAATATCCAGAAGAGAGCCTTGAACATAAAGAAGAAGATGCAAAAGAAGAGTCACAACCGACCGAAGTTACGGTACATACACTAGCCGGCTACTCAAACCCACAAACGATAAAAGTTGGAGGCCTTCTCAAACAACAACCAATCACTATTCTCATCGACACGGGCAGTACTAATAACTTTCTAAATAGTAAGGTTACTATCCGGATGGCCTTACCTATCGAGAATTGCAACAGGTTTGACATTAAGGTCGCCGATGGATGGATTTTGAAGTACGATCGTAGGCGCCCGCAAGTGAAACTATTGCTGATCATGAGGCCTTACCAAGAGATAATTGCATATTTCTTCATTCTCCCTCTTGATGATCATGAGGCCATGCTCATAATTAAATGGTTGACGACATTATGTGATATTTCTTAGAATTTTATGCAACTAATTATGAAATTTTACAATAAAGAAAAATAGGTGATACTGAACGGGAAACGTGGGGGCGACATAACGATGATTTGCACACAACAAATGGAGAAGGTTTTACATAAAGCATGCAGCAGATTTTTGATACAACTTGAGCAGCAAACTAAGGGAGAGCCAATAGAATTTGAAGATCCAAACCTACTTCCTTTGCTTGCTGAATTTTCAGATATATTTGATGAACCGTACAACCTATCTCTTACTCGTCGGCATGATCATTATATAACGATTCTTTCAGGAAAACCTTCAGCAAATACTCAGTCATATCAATATCTATATCTCCAGAAGGATAAAATAGAAAGGATTGTAAAAGAGATGCTTGAAACATGTGTTATTCGGCCAAGTTGCAACCTCTACTCTTCACCGGTGCTACTTGTACGCAAGAAGGACGGAACATGGCGAATATGCATTGATTATCAAGCTCTCAATGGCATAACCATCAAGGACAAATACCTTATTCCAATAGCAGATGAATTGCTAGATGAAAGGGAGCACAAATCTTCACAAAGCTGGACCTTTGATCCGGGTATCATCAAATATGAGTGTGCGAAGAAGACATACCGAAAACCACCTTTTGAACACACAACAACCACTACGAATTTTTGTTTTCTTCAACAGAAGGTGGAATATCTTGGGCATATCATATCAGAGGAAGGTGTGGTAGTGGACCCCTTCAAAATTGGAGCAATGCAAAACTGGTTGACCCCGAGAAACATAAAATTGCTACATGGCTTTTTGGGTTTAACAGGCTACTACCGCAAGTTCATGAAAAACTATGGAAAGATCAATGCACCACTTACTTTCTTACTAGAAAAACATGTCTGTCAATGGTTAGACAGAGCCTCCGCTGCCTTCGACAAACCTAAGGCAGCCATGACGACGACGCCGGTGCTAACACTACCAGATTTCAACCAACCCTTCGTTATTGAGGCCGACGCATCTGGAGTCGAAATTGGAGCCATTCTCATGCAAGATGGTCGACCACTCATATACACTAGCAAGGCATTATCTCCCTCCCATCAAAATAAGTCAACATATGATAAGGAGATGCTCGCCATTGTGCACACAACAACGAGGTGGAGACCCTACTTGGTTGGTCGACGATTTCAAATTAAAATCGACCATAAAAGTCTCAAGTTCTTTTTGGAGCGAAAGATATCATCCCCTGAGCAGCAAAAATGGGTAACAAAACTTCTTAGATTTAATTATGAAATAACTTACAAAAAGGGAAAAGAGAATGTTCTTGCAGATGCGCTTTCGCAACTACCCGAGCAAGCTGAAGTTTCAGCCATTTCACTTCCGACCAGCGACTTCCTTGAGGATATTAAGATAGAATAGCAGGAAGATTCAGAGACTAGTAAGATTATAAAAAAATTGGAGAAAGCACCAAGCTTCGTGGCTTATTACAATTGGGACTCAAAAGAATTACACTATAAAGGATGCATTATGCTTGTGACAAATTCTACTTGCATCTTCACAAGCAGATTTTGGACAAAGTTATTCCATATGTAGGGTATTAAATTGAAAAGGAGTACAACATATCACCCACAAACTAATGGTCAGACGAAAGTTGTAAATAGGTGCTTGGAGACAGCCCAAAGCCACCCACCAAATAAGAAGACTACCCAAGGAGAACTCCAGACCAAGCCAAGTGCCATTATTGATCAACGGATCTTGACTCCATGACGACGACCCACTAATGAAGTGCTAATACAGTGGGCGAACCTACCAATAGAAGATGCCACTTGGGAGATCTATGACGACTTGAAGATCAAATTCCTAAAATTCATAAATCATCAGCCTCGAGGACAAGGCTGATTTGAAGAGGGTGGGTCTGTTAGGACTCTAGCTTGGAGAGTCCTAATTGAGAGGGACATTCATGTAAAACCTATCTAAGTCGACCCCTATTAAAGAGGTGAAGAGGCCGGCTAGGGTTAGGAGGTTGTTTCTTAGAGAAGAATAAGGAGTTGTAAAGGAATAGGAGTCTTGAGTAGGAGTCCTATTAGGAGTTGGTTAGAAGTAGGAGTCCTATTAGGAGTTAGGGTTTAGAAGCCCTATAAATAGTCATGTATTCTTCCTCTTTTCATAAGCAATAGATGAATCTTTTTTGCAGCCTTTGAGCAGCAACTTGGAGGGAGGAACCCCTATAGAGTTCCAAGGAGGCCGATCCCCTAAAGAGATCAACCCCAAGTTTAGAATCTGCAAGGGATCTAACAGATTGCTTTAGGTATTTCTCTAAGTTTTGTAAAATTGTTCAAAACGAAAAGGGTTTTATGATTTCATCAATTCGAAGTGATCATGGTGGTGAATTTCAAAACCATGATTTTCAAGAATTTTATGAATCTAATGAATGCATCCACAATTTCACTACTCTAAGAAATCCTCAACAAAATGGAGTAGTAGAAAGAAAAATAGAAACTTACAAGAAATAGCTAGAACTATGTTAAACGAACATAGCCTACCCAAATATTTTTAGGCCAAAGCCGTAAATATGGCATGTTATATCATGAATAGGATTCTAATAAGACCATTACTTTCATAAACTCCTTATGAGTTGTGGAATAATAAAAAACCCAATGTTTCATATTTTAAAGTCTTCGAGTACAAATATTTTATTTTGAATGAAAAAGATACCTTAGGAAAGTTTGATGTAAAATCTGATGAAGGAATTTTTCTTGGTTATTCTTTTATTTCTAAGGTTTTTCATATCTTTAACAAAAGAACTTTGATTATAGAAGAGTCTATTCATATGGTTTTTAATGAAGTTTCCATAACTAAGAAAAATGATTTTTATGATGATCTTAACTTTGATGCTTTAAATTTAAATGAAACCCTTTCTCCATCTAGCAACTTGGATGCATCTTCTTCCAAAACATCTTTACCCAAGGAATGGAAGTATGTAGATGCTCATCCTAAGGAGCTAATCATATGAGACACATCGAAAGGGGTTCAAACTCGTTCTTCCCTTAAGAATTTTTTGTGCCAACGTCACTTTTCTCTCCTAAATTGAACCTAAATACATTGATGAGGCCTTGAAAGATGATTCATGGGTTATCGCAATGCAAGAAGAGTTGAATCAATTTAAGAGAAATAAGGTGTGAAATCTTGTTTTAAGGCCAAATTACTATTTAGTTATCGGTACTAAATGGGTCTTTAGAAACAAGCAAGATGAATTTGGTATTATGGTTAGAAACAAGGCTAGATTAGTGACCAAGGGTTTTAACCAAGAAGAATGTATCGATTATGAAGAAACCTTTACTCCTATGGCACGATTAGAAGCCATAAGAATGCTCCTTGCCTATGCTAGTAATAATAATTTTAAGTTATTTCAAATGGACGTTAAAAGTTCTTTTCTTAATGGCTTTATTTTCGAAGAAGTTTATGTTGAACAACCTCCTAGATTTGAGAATGATAAATTTCCTAATCATGTATTTAAATTGACTAAAGCTCTCTATAGATTAAAACAAGCTCCAAGGGCTTGGTATGAGAGACTTAGCTCATTTTTTATTCAAAATAATTTCTCTAAAGACAAGATTGATACCATATTATTTATTAAAAATTTTAAAAATAATTTTTTATTATTCAAATTTATGTTGATGATATTATTTTTGGTTTCACAGATGAATCTTTATGTGAATCATTTGTAAAGAGTATGAGTCTAAAGGAACCATTAATCTAAGATTATGGTATCCAAAATTCGTAAATCTTGAGTTAATTGCTTACGCTGATGTGGATTTTGGTGGATGTAGATTCATTACAAAAAGCACATCTGGAACATGTCAATTCTTAGGTCATGCACTGGTCTCTTGGTCGTCCAAGAAACAAAACTCAGTTACACTATCTACAAACGAAGTCGAATACATAGCTACTAGTGCATGTTGTGCACAAGTCGCATGGATAAAAAACATATTAGAATATTATAGAATTTATCTTAAGAATATTCTCCTAAAATGTGATAACACAAGTGCAACATGTTTAATGAAATATCCTATTCAATGCTCTAGAACTAAACATATTAACATTATGCATCATTTCATAAGAGATCATGTTAATAATCATGATGTAATATTATAATTCATTGATACGAAGCATCAATTGGCCGATATCTTTACATAACCCTTAAATGAAGAACAATTTGATTTCATTAGAAGAGAAATAGGCATATTAAAATGTTTGAATGTATGAGTTGTTATATCTTTTTTTTTTGGACTATCTTTATGTATTTCATGAATAGAGCTTTCATGAATTTATGTCGTATCAAGTTTGTTTCGTACCCTTGCTTTATCATGTAATGATGTTTGATACACTTAGTCCCTTTACCCATTGAACTTATTGACAAATGCATCTTTCATATATTTCACTATTATGAATTCTTATTGAGAAACAGATTGTATTCATGGACGTTTTTTTTTTATCCTTTCTCATGAACTCTACCTTACTCCTCTCATGAAAGAAGGAAGAATTTTTATGAATTTTTAGTATGAGATGATAACTTGCAAGAGTGAGGATTTGATTTCAAATGAATATCTTGATCCTTTTCATAAATTCCTTCTTTTTGTTAAAATTGAAGCATGATTTAATGAAACTTGAGTAAACATGTTAGCTTATTCAAAAAAAAATTATCATGCAAAGTATTGCTTGCCTTCATTTATTGCTTGCATACATTCATAGTGAAACTTGCTTTAATTTTTACCATACTTGCATTGTTGAATTGTTCTCCTTTTTGTTGATAACAAAGGGGGAGAAATATGGCAAACTAATGACAACTTGACATATTAAATAATATGTAAAATGTATTGCACTATAGATACTTGATAAATGTTTTATTATGTTAAGAAATCATAAGCTCAACTTGCTATTTATAATTGATATCTTGCATGAATTGTTATCTTTTATCAAGAATTATCATCTTGTTAAAATTTATATTCGAAATTCGTGAATAATGATTGATTATCATTGGACTTGAAAATAGATGTCATGTCTTGACATCATTGTCACAAATACGAAGCATCATATTTTGAATTGTTAAATCATGATAAATATCATGATATGTATATTGATAAGTTTAAATAAACTTAACTTATTGGTTTGTTACTTGAATTCAAAGGCCTTGAATTCAAGAATGTATTTTCTCAAGTATGGCATATAGATAGAGGGAGTTAAGGTTAACTCCATCATCAATTGATTGTCATCATCAAAAAGGGGGAGATTGTTGAATCTTGAGTTTTGGTAATGAAATTGTTAGGATCAAGAGTCGGCACTAAGAGAGGGGGGGTAAATTAGTGCAGCGGAAAGATTACGTCTCGATTAAAACTTCGTTCGATAAAAATTGTTTTCGACGAAAACCTTTTCGTAAAGATCTTAACTTGAAACTCGTTTATAAATATATTGAAAGTAGTAAGTGATTAAAGAGGTTTATAGTAAAGATAAATTGCACAAATATAAATGCAAACTAGATTTTAGAGTGATTCGGTCGTCATGACCTACATCCACTTCGTCGATTCATCTTCCGTCGAGGCCACCGGCTTCCACTATTGATCTTCTTTCAATGAGTGAAGATCAACTACCCTTTTACACCCCTCTTCTCCTTTTCACGAGTTTAGGAGACAACCCTTACAAGCACTCACTCTCCTCTCTTAAACATAATTCTAACACTTAGACTTGGAGAAGGGAATTTCTAAAGAGATTGCAGCAGCATTTCTTTGCTTTTAGACTCTCTATGCTTATGTGCTTTAATCAGGGATGAGAGGGTTATTTATAGGTTTCAAGTTGATGCAAACTTGGAACCTAAAACTTTCCCATCTCGGGTTCCCCGGGCACGGGCAGTACCACCGCCCAGGTCTGGCGGTACCACCGCCTGAGGGGCAGTGCTGGGCGGTACCACCACCCAGACTGACGGTACCACCACTTGGCATTCTGCCAGGGGTGGTACCACCGCCCAGATTGGTGGTACCACCGCTTGACACAGTCTCAAAGATTATGCCACGACGATGAGACTTCTTGGGGTATTGTTTGGGCCTCTGTTAGAACCCTTGTAGATTCTAAACTTGGGGTTGATCTCTTTAGAGGATCGACCTCCTTGGAACTCTATAGGGGTTCCTCCCTCCAAGTTGATGCTCAAAGGCTGCAGAAAAGATTCATCTATTGCTTATGAAAAGAGGTGGAATACATGACTATTTATAGGGCTTCTAAACCCTAACTCCCAATAGGACTCTTACTTAAGACTCCTACTTCTAACCAACTCCTAATAGGATTCCTACTCAAGACTCCTACTTCTAACCAACTCTTAATAGGACTCCTACTCAAGACTCCTATTCCTTTACAACTCCTTATTCTTCTCTAAGAAATAATCTCCTAACCCTAGCCGGCCACTTCACCTCTTTAATAGGGGTCGGCTTAGGTAGGTTTTACATGAATGTCTCTCTCAATTAGGACTCTCCTAGCTAGAGTCCTAACAAAACCGCCCTCTTCAAATCAGCCTTGTCCTCGAGGCTGACGATTCATGAATTTTGGGAATTTGATTTTCAAGTCATCATAGTTCTCCCAATTGGCATCTTTTGTTAGTAGGTTTGCCCACTGTATTAGCAATTCAGTAGTGGATCATCGTCGTCAAGTCACGATCCGTCGATCAATAATGGCACTTGGCTGAGTCTGAAGTTCTCCTTGGGTAGTCATATTTGGTGGGTGGCTTTGGGCTGTCTCCAAGCACCTATTTACAACTTCCGTCTGGTCGTCGGTTTGTGGGTGATATGCCATACTCCTTTTCAATTTAGTACCCTGCATATGGAATAACTTTGTCCAAAATCTACTCGTGAAGATTTAAGAAGAATTTATCATAAGCACAATGCATCCCTTATAGTGTAATTCTTTTGAGTCCAAATTGTAATGAGCCATGGGGCTTGGTGCTTCCTCCAATTTTTTTTATAATCTTACTAGTCTCTGAATCTTCCTGCCATTCCATCTTAATATCCTTAAGAAAGTCGCAGGTTAGAAGTGAAACGGTCGAAACTTCAACTTGCTCGGGTAGTTGCGAAAGCGCATCTGCAAGAACATTCTCTTTCCCCTTTTTGTAAGTTATTTCATAATCAAATCTAAGAAGTTTTGTTACCTATTTTTTCTGCTCAGGGGATGATATCTTTCGCTTCAAAAAGTACTTGAGGCTTTTATGGTCGGTTTTAATTTGAAATCATCGGCCAATCAAGTAGGGTCTCCACCTCGTTGCTGTGCGCACAATGGCGAGCATCTCCTTATCATATGTTGACTTATTTTGATGGGAGGGAGATAATGCCTTGATAGTGTATGTGAGTGGTCGACCATCTTGCATGAGAATGACTCCAATTCCGACTCTAGATGCGTCAACCTCAATAATGAAGGGTCGATTGAAATCTGGTAGTGTCAGCACCGGCGTCGTTGTCATGGTTGCCTTAAGTTTGTCGAAGGCAGTGGAGGCTCTGTCCGACCATTGGAAGACATCTTTTTCCAGTAAGAAAGTAAGTGGTGCATTGATCTTTCCATAGTTTTTCATAAACTTACGGTAGTAGCATGTTAAACCCAGAAAGCCATGTAGCAATTTTATGTTCCTCGGGATAGGCTAGTTTTGCATTGCTTCAATTTTGAAGGGGTCCACTATCACACCTTCCTCTAATATAATATGCCCAAGATATTCCACCTTCTGTTGAAGAAAGCAAAAATTCGTAGTGGTTGTTGTGTGTTCAAAAGGTGGTTTTCGGTATGTCTTCTTCGCACACTCATATTTGATGATACCCGGATCAAAGGTCCAGCTTTGTGAAGATTTGTGCTCCCTTTCATCTAGCAATTCATCTGCTATTGGAATAAGGTATTTGTCCTTGATGGTTATGCCATTGAGAGCTCGATAATCAACGCATATTCGCCATGTTCCGTCCTTCTTGCGTACAAGTAGCACCGGTGAAGAGTAGAGATTGCAACTTGGCCAAATAACTCCTGTTTCGAGCATCTCTTTTACAATCATTTCTATTTCATCCTTCTGGAGATGTAGATATTGATATGGCCGAGTATTTGCTGGAGGTTTTCCTGAAAGAATCGTTATATAATGCGGTGAAGAGTAGAGGTTGCAACTTGGCCAAATAACTCCTGTTTTGAGCATCTCTTTTACAATCCTTTCTATTTCATCCTTCTGGAGATGTAGATATTGATATGGCCGAGTATTTGCTGGAGGTTTTCCTGAAAGAATCATTATATAATAATCATGCCGACGGGTAAGACGTAGGTTGTACGATTCGTCAAATATATCTGAAAATTCAGCAAGCAAAGGAAGTAGGTTTAGATCTTCAAATTCTATTGAATCTCCCTTAGTTTGCTGCTCAAGTTGTACCAAAAATCTTCTGCATGCTTTATGCAAAACCTTCTCCATTTGTTGTGTGCAAATCGTCGTTACGTTGCCCCCACGTTTCCCGTTCAGTATCACCTATTTCTCCTTACTATAAAATTTCATAATTAGTTGCATAAAATTCCAAGAAATATCACCTAATGTCGTCAACCATTTAATTATGAGCATGGCCTCATGATCATCAAGAGGGAGAAGGAAGAAATATGCAATTATCTCTTGGTAAGGCCTCATGATCAGCAATAGTTTCACTTGTGGACGCCTACGATAATACTTCAAAATCCATCCATCGGCGACCTTAACGTCAAACCTGCTACAATTCTCGATAGGTAAGGCCATATGGATAGTAACCTTACTGTTTAGAAAGTTATTAGTACTGCCCGTGTCGATGAGAACAGTGATCGGTTGTTGTTTGAGAAGGCCTCCAACTTTCATCGTTTGCGGGTTTGAGTAGCCGGCTAGTATATGTACCGTAACTTCGATCGGCTGTGGCTCTTCTTCTGCATCTTCTTCTTCATATTCAAGTCACTCTTCTGGATATTCAATAACCTCTTCTTCTATTGGTTCAATCATAAGAAGTCTCCCTTTACTACAACGATGCTCACGGCTCCACGGCTCGTCACAATGCCAACATAACCCCTTCGCATATCGCTCCCGAAGCTCTTCTCTTGTTAACCTCTTTGGTGTAGGGACTTGGTCGATAGTAGGGGGGGCTAAGGGCTTCAATATTACTGGTTGAGGAGCGACCCTAGTCCTCCAAGCTTCATGGTTCAATTGCTCCTCTTGATGTCGTGCGAAAGAGATGGCTGCCATAAGCGTATACGGTTGTCGCGCTTTAACTTCTCCTCGGATCTCCGACTTCAAGCCCTCAATGAAGGTCCTCAATAGCTGTTTTTGAGATCAATCATGAGTTTGATTAGATAACCTTTCAAACCTGGTTTGGTACTCCTGAATAGTAGAGGTTTGTCGGATCTTTGCTAGTTGTCCGTCAATATTCTCGTAATCGGTTGGTCTAAAGCGGATCAGCAGTCCTTCTTTGAATTGTCACCATGAAATGACTCCATAAGTGTGTTCAAACTAGTCAAACCACTGTATGACATCCCCTTCAAGATGTATAGCTGCAATTTTCACCATAGATGCATCCGCGGTTTTGTGGTACCGAAAATATCGCTC
The DNA here is from genome assembly GCF_036884655.1 of Musa acuminata AAA Group. Lineage (NCBI taxonomy): Eukaryota > Viridiplantae > Streptophyta > Magnoliopsida > Zingiberales > Musaceae > Musa > Musa acuminata. The sequence continues at coordinate 38,814,573 of NC_088335.1, forward strand.
CGCGCGTGAGATCCAACCAATCGGGTCTCCTTCTTCCCATCTAGGGAAGTCCAATCTCATGCATGGATAGTTGGGGTCAGTCATAGAACCTCCCCTCCATTGGAATTCATCTCTTCGGGCTTGGTGCGATTGGGCAAAGCTCTCTACTTGATATGATTTTTTTGGGCTTAGTGGTCGGCCTAATCTGAGTTCGATAAAGAGCGTCTGAATCTTATCTTCCATTCGCGTCTCCAAGGCTTCGAATTTAGCATTGATTGCCTCCTTAGATACCATAGTATATGCCTCTAAATCTATGATCTTAAGATCTCTCTTTTGTTGTTGGGTTAAAGGCATGTATAGGTTGAGAGAAGTGATGGTCAAAAGGGTTGGTGGATTGGTGGATGTAGGTTACGGTTTAGGCTCGTTTTGTGGCTGTTTTGGGTGCAGTTTGAGGGTGTAGTTTAATGGAGTTTTAGGGCTATGGATGAAAGTTTTGGATCTGTAATAGATGGCAGCAAAGGTTTGATAGAAATTAGTGGAAGTTGCAGCAAGTATGTGCTATCTTGTAAGAGTAGAATTGTTGTCGAAGAAACAACGGTTTCTCAACATAATTTCCACCAAAAACTTGAGAGAATTGAGGAGGGAATTGATAACAAAATCACAATTTATATGACAACAAGGATGACTAATTTAATCAAGAAAATTTCGGTAGTATAACAGCAAGGAAATTGGTGCAAGTTGCGATAGTAGAATTCTCGTCGAAAAATTTCAACGGTTTACGATGAAAATTTGCAGCAACATAAAATCGTTTTTAGAGATGAATTTCTTAATAGATCAATCTTAGATAGAAGCCAAGATGATCTATGAAGTGTATAAGAAATTTCATTCAAAAAAGATTGCAAATAGATGGGTTAAGGCAACAATATGCGGCTGAAATTTTCTGTAGCACAGATTTTTAAGTATAGCAGATTGGACATAAAAGATCAGTGGTTTATATTAAGAATTTTTTGATGAAACCAAATGGAATTCTACTGTTAGGAAGTGTTAAAGCTATCATAAAAATTTCATAGAGATTTGAATAGAAACAACATAGTATCAAGATCAAACAAACAATGCTATGCGGCTGAAATTTTACAGTACAGATTTTCAAGTATAGCAAATTAGACGTAAAATTTCAATGGTTTATATTGAGAATTTTTTGACAAAACCAAAGGAAATCTGCTGTTAGGAAATGTCAAAGATGTTATAAAAATTTCGTAGAGATGTGGATAGAAAAAACACAGTAGCAAGATCAAACAGACGGTGCTATACGGTTGGAATTCTGCAATGTATCTTTCGTCGTAGAGATGAAAAATTTATGACGAAAAGTTTATGCAGCAATATAGGAATAATTTTTTTGAGATTTTTAAATAAGGATAACTAAATTGCAGTAGTAGTAAGGTAGAAAACCAGAACATGTTGCAATTCACGGGGAGATCAAAGGATGATCCGTGGTGGTGGAGATGACGGCATAATTTGGCAACGATCTCTTAAGCAATTGTGGGAATTGCTTTGGGCGGTTGTGGAGGGTTGATGGATGGCTATGGAAGGGCAGAGAGATACCAAGAATGTTGCTCTGATACCAGGTGTTATAACCCTTGCAGATTCTAAACTTGGGGTTGATCTCTTTAGGGGATCGGCCTCCTTGGAACTCTATAGGGGTTACTCCCTCCAAGTTGCTGCTCAAAGGCTGCAAAAAAGATTCATCTATTGCTTATGAAAAGAGGAGGAATACATGACTATTTATAGGGCTTCTAAACCCTAACTCCTAATATGACTCCTACTCAAGACTCCTACTTCTAACCAACTCCTAATAGAACTCCTACTCAAGACTCCTATTCCTTTACAACTCCTTATTCTTCTCTAAGAAACAACCTCCTAACCCTAGCCGGCCTCTTCACCTCTTTAATAGGGGTCGGCTTAGGTAGGTTTTACATGAATGTCCCTCTCAATTAGGACTCTCCAAGCTAGAGTCCTAACACAATCACTTTTGTGTGCCAAAAAGTAAGTCCATGTGTAATCACTATAATCATCCACGATAACAAAGGTGTATTTGCTACCTCATAGGCTTGATGTAGCAATTGGTCTGAACAAGTTCATATGGATCAATTGTAATGGCTTAGAGGTGCTTATTTGGTTCTTTGGTTTGAAGTTACCTTTTATTTGTTTTCCTAGTTGACATGCATTACACACATTGTCTTTACGATGAAAATTTGCAGCAACATAAAATCATTTTTAGAGATAAATTTCTTAATACATCAATCTTAGATAGAAGCCAAGATGATCTATGAAGTGTATAAGAAATTTCATTCAAAAAAGATTGCAAATAGATAGGTTAAGGCAACAATATGCGGCTAAAATTTTCTGCAGCACAGATTTTTAAGTATAGCAGATTGGACGTAAAAGATCAGCAGTTTATATTGAGAATTTTTTGATGAAACCAAAGGGAAATCTACTGTTAGGAAGTGTCAAAGTTATCATAAAAATTTCGTAGTGATTTGGATAGAAACAATATAGTATCAAGATCAAACAAACAGTGCTATGCGGTTGAAATTTTACAGTACAGATTTTCAAGTATAGTAGATTAGACATAAAATATCAATGGTTTATATTGAGAATTTTTTGACAAAACCAAAGGAAAATCTGCTTTTAGGAAGTGTCAAAGATGTCATAAAAATTGCGTAGAAATTTGAATAGATAAAACACAGTAGCAAGATCAAACAGACGGTGCTATACGGTTGGAATTCTGCAATGTATCTTTCGCCGTAGAGATGAAAAATTTATGACGAAAAGTTTATACAGCAATATAGGAATAATTTTTTTGGGATTTTTAAATAAGGATAACTAAATTGCAGCAGTAGTAAGGTAGGAAATCAAAACCTATTGCAATTCACAAGGAGATCAAAGGATGATCCGTGGTGGTGGAGATGATGGCGGAATTTGGCGACGATCTTTTAAGCAATTGTGGGAATTGCTTTGGGCGGTTGTGGAGGGTTGATGGATAGCTGTGGAAGGGCAGCGAGATGCCAAGAATGCTACTCTAATACCAGGTGTTAGAACCCTTGCAGATTCTAAACTTGGGGTTGATCTCTTTAGGGGATCGGCCTCCTTGGAACTCTATGGGAGATTCTTCCCTCCAAGTTGCTGCTCAAAGGCTGCAGAAAAGATTCATCTATTGCTTATGAAAAGAGGTGAAATATATGACTATTTATAGGGCTTCTAAACCCTAACTTCTAATAGGACTCTTACTTAATACTCATACTTCTAACTAATTCCTAATAGGACTCCTACTCAAGACTCCTACTTCTAACCAACTCTTAATAGGACTCCTACTCAAGGCTCCTATTCCTTTACAACTCCTTATTCTTCTCTAAGAAATAACCTTCTAACCCTAGCCGGCCACTTCACCTCTTTAATAGGGGTCGGCTTAGGTAGGTTTTACATGAATGTCCCTCTCAATTAGAACTCTCCTAGCTAAAGTCCTAACAGCCTCTTATTGGGCCCAACATAATTCTTACATGGGCCTAGCTGGCTCCTAATTGGGTTGGCTCAAATCCAAGCTCAATTACATGCTAACTACAAAATCCTAAGACATTTGCTAAACTAAACAAGTCCCTATGTCTATTCTACCGGCGAGCTTCTAGCGATCTTCCGGTGAACTTTCGATGATCTCTCGGTAATGTTCCGGCGGACTCCCGGCAAGCTCCTAGACTTCACAATGATCTTCTTGGCAAGTTCCGACGAGCTTCTCTAGCAAGCTCTGAGACTTCTCGGCTGGTTCCACCAGAACTTTTGACGAACATCCGGACTTCCGATGAACTCTCGAACTCCCAACGAAATCGCGTCCTTAACTCCGAGACTTCATTTTGCTTCATGCCTTGCTATCATAGTTAATTCGGCACATGTAAAACACACTTCAATCTAGACAATTAATACTAAGCATTAATCAAGTTGTTCGGCATGTCATTGGTCCCTCGATGCTTCATCCGATTCTTCGACATATCGTCTTCTCTTGCGGCCTATTACCCAATCGGCCAATTGACTCCGCAACTCCAATATCCTAAGCTAGTGGATCAATCGACGTATCGATAGAAGGCTTCGAGCCATGGATTCGGGCATTGGGCCATGAAGAGCGAATATTGCGCCAAGGATATCGGAGTTGTAGAGTCAACTGGCTGATTGGGCAATAGGCCGCAAGAGAGGATGATGCGTCGAAGAATCGGATGAAGCGTCGAGGGACCAATGACATGTCGAACAACATGATTAATGCTTAGTATTAATTGTCTCAATCAAATGTGTTTTTACATGTGCAGGATTAACTATGATAGCAAAGCATAAAGCAAAATGAAGTCCCGGAGTTAAAGACGCGATTTTGTTGGGAGTTCGAGAGTTCGTCGGAAGTCTAGACTTCATCAAAAATTCTATAGGAACCAGTCGAAAAGTCTCAAAGCTTGCTAGAAAAGATCGTTGGAACTCGCCAAGAAGATTGTTGTGAAGTCCAAGAGCTTGCCGGGAGTCCGCTGGAACATTGCCGAGAGATCGTCAGAAGTTTGCTGGAAGATCGCTGGAAGCTCACCGGAAGAAACTAGACTTACGGACTTCTTTAGCTTAAGTATGCCTTAGATTTCATAGTTAGCATGTAATTGGGATTGGATTTGGGCCAACCCAATTATGGGCCAGTTGGGCATATGTAAGGACTGTGTTGGGCCCAATGAGAGGCCCAAACAGTGACCCAAAAAGTGGCACCATCGTGGCACAGTCTTCGAGACTGTATCAAGCGATGGTACCACCCCTAATAGGGTGCTAGGTGGTGGTACCGTTGGTCTGGGCAATGGTACCACTCAGTGGCCCAGTGCTAGGCAGTGGTACCGCCTAGTGCAGTGTCAATGTCAGACTAACACTGGCGATGGTCCCGCCCAGCACTGGCGATGGTACCACCCGGACCTAGGAAACCCAGGATGAGATGTTTTCAAGCTCCAAGTTTGAATTAACCTGAGGCCTATAAATACCCCTCTCATCCCTGATTAACACACACAAGCATAGAGTCTTTAAAAGTGAGAAAACGCTGTTGTAATCACTAGAGAAATCCCCTCCTATAGTCTAAGTTTAGAATTCTGTTTAAGAGGAGTGTGTGCTTGTAAAGGTTATCTCTTAAACCTGTGAAAAGGAGAAGGGGTATAAGAAGGAGGTTGATCTTCGCCTATTAAAGGAAGATCAATAGTGGATGCTAGTGACCTCGATGGAAGAGGAATCGGTGAAGTAGATGTAGGTCACGACGACCGAACCACTATAAAATTGGCGTGTTCTCTAGTTTGCATTTCTATTTATGTAATTTATCTTTACTGCAAACCTCCTTATTTGTTTTACTATGCCTACTCTCTTCCGTACGCTTTTGAAAGTTATTACCTTTACGAAACAATTTTTCGTCGGAAACGGTTTTTATCGAATGAAGTTTTAATCGAGACGTAATCTTTTCGCTGCACTAATTCACTCCCCCCCCCCCCTTCATGGTTAGATCTACCTATCTTATCTTTTGGCATAAAGTCTTTTATAGTCCCTTTAGGAACCCAAACTAATTTATACAAACCATACTTTTTAAATAAATATTTGTAAGTAAAACGTCCATGTCTACTGCAAAAATTATATTTAACCTTAGGGGAAATATGTAAAGTTGGTCTTTTAACAAAAGTATTCAACTTTTGTTGAGTGTTGCTACTCACAAAATTGATTCCTTCTTTTCTATATACATGATCTTTGTTAGTGAGCATTATGTTTAAATATTTATTTTTAATTTTAAAATTTTCTAAAGTTTGTTGTAATACTACATTTTCTTTCTTAAGTAAATCTAATTCTTCACACTTAATGCAAGGGGTTAACAAGCATTTATCATACTCATTTTTTAAATTTTTAAATTCATTAGAAAGAGTAGTGTAATCCTTTTTTAGCATTTTATATTTTTACTAACAAATTTAAAATCATTAAACAATAAAAAGCATCAAGTAATTCATTGTAAAGTAAAGAAGTTTTAGTTGAGTCTTATACCTCATCATCGAAAGCTATCAAAGCAAAGTTCACCACCTCATCTTTGTTGGTTTATTCCTCATCTTTAGATGTACTCAATTCATCCCATGTTGTATTGAATGCTTTCTTCTTATTTTGTAGTCTCTTCTTTTTCAGTTCATTTTTATTCTTAAATTATTATTTTATAAACTTTTTAAATTTTCTTGTAAGAAGTTCAAAATCATCGTCACTTGAGCTTTCGCTCGAGTGGTCTTCTTTTATTCTAAGTGTCAAATCCTTTCTGTTCTTTGAAAGATTGTTCTCATATTTGTCATGTGTTATACAAGTCATTTCATAGGTCATTAATGACCCTATGAGTTCTTCAAGAGAAAATTTGTTCAGGTCCTTTGCTTATTGAATACTAGTTACTTTCAGATCTCAATTTTTAGGAAGAGATCGTAAAATGTTATTAACAAGTTTGAGGTTAGAAAGACTTTTACCAAGTGCTTTTAAACCATTAGCGACATCCGTAAAATGGGTGTATATGTCTCCAATAGTTTTGCTTGGATCCATTCAAAATAATTCAAAACTATGTATCAAAAGATTAATTTTAAAATCTTTAACTCTACTTGTGCCTTCATGTGTGATTTTGAATGTGTGTCAAATATCACGTATAGTTTCACATATAGAAATACGATTAAATTCATTTTTGTCCAAAACACAAAACAAAGCATTCATTGTTTTAGTATTCAAAGAAAAAGTCTTCTTTTCCAAATCATTCTATTCGTTCATTGGTTTAGAAGACTTTTGAAAACCATTTTCAATAGTATTTCATAAATTGAAATTCATAGAAAGCAAGAAAACTCTCATTTGTGTTTTCCAGTACGCATAGTTCATCCCATTGAACAAAAGAAGATGAATGATAGAGTAACCCTCTTGAATACAGAAAAAAATCATTTAGTTTCTCTTGGGTGTTAAACCAATTGAAAAAAACTTGGCTTTGATACCAACTATTAGGACTGTTTCGGTACTAAATTGAATTAGAGCTTTTGGAAAACTTTCGTCGATTCAAAAAAAATCTCGTTCAATGAAAAACCATATAGGAAAGATATTTAACTTAAAAATTTTCATAAGCGTAGTAAGTAAATTAGTAGTGAGTAAGTAAATCAGTTTGTAATGAAATGAAACAGAAATTGTAAATCGATTTATAGTGGTTCGATCATCGTGACCTACATCCACTCGCAATTCCTCTTCACTTGAGGTCACCAGCTTCCACTACCGATCTTCTTTCCAATAGACAAAGATCAATTACCCTTACAACTCTTTCTCCTTTTCACAAGCTCAAGAGAGAACTTTACACCCCTTTTTTATAAGGTATCCCTCAAACACCTCCCTTAGGACAACCTCTAAACTCAAGGAGGAGGGACTCAACTTTTTCATAAAGTTTTAATACTCTAAACCCTAAGTTTTTATTCTCTTTTCTTCTTATGTTAAGCAAAAAATATTAGGATATTTATAGACCCTAAATGGCTTTAAAAATGGAGCCAAAAAGTATCTCCTCCTGGGTTTCCGGAATACTAGGATATCATTGCCATTACTAGGAGGTACCATCGTTTGCCAGATCGACAACTAGCGGTACCATCGCTTGTCAGTCTAACACTGGGTAGTACCACCGCCTAATCTAACACTGACACTGGGTGGTACCACTGTCTTATAGTCTGAAAAAGTATGTTTTTAACTTTTCCAACTCATAGGCGGTTTCACCGCCAGTTTGACGGTGCCATCGCTTGACCCAACTTATGGGTCACTAAATGAGCCTTCCAATGAGTTCAAATCAGTCCCAATTTAGGTCCAATTGGCCCCAAATTGAGTTAACATAATTACATCAAAAACTAACTCATTTAACCCTCTAAACTACTTCGATCTAGACAAATGATTATAAAGCATGAATCCTTTGTCTGGCATGTCATTGGTTCATCCAGCTTTTATCTATCCCTTCGGTGTATCGTCCTCTCCTTTGGCATATTGTCCAATTGGTATGTTAACCTCTCATAACATCCGATCTTCTTGGCGTAATGTCCAATCCTTCTGGTCCGATGCCCAAACTCATGGCACTAAATCCTTCTGCCGACACGTCGACCAGTCCTTCGGCCCGACGTCCAATCTTCTGATATGTTTTACTCCGGTCTAACTTCTGATTCTTCCTACTTCAATCAATTTACCTTTGCATAAAGATAGTCTTGCCTTACTCAAATGATGATTAGATCATAACTTTATCAATTGATTTCGTCATAAAAAAAATCTGATATTCAACAATTACTTCCTTAAGAGTAGGCTATCTTTTTAATATCTTCTATATTGTGTGGTGCACTAAATTCAACAAGGGAGTTGAGTTCTAAGTTGTGCTAACACTTATTGTTGATCGAGGTGCATTAGGGAGTTTGTCATTGTGCACTTGAGTGGGTGTGACCATGATATGAGTTTTGGAAGTAAAGTAGTGTGTTTAGAGTGACGCTGCCTTTGTCCTATGAGTGCTCAGTCTATACCTCAGACCTAATTTTTGATAGTATAAGGTTCGAATGCAAATAAATATGACTCTTTTACAAGCAACAGAACAAACAAGTGGTAGAGTTCTAGTAGCAAGTGAGTTTATGTTCAGATATGTTATTGTGCATTTTCTTTAATCAATTATTGAATATATGCATTAAATTCTTAAACTTAAAGAAAAGAAGCTCGTAAAGAAATAGCGTAGATTATATTTTGTTTAATGTTATTCTATTCTATAAAGAGTCAGGAGAGCACTAAACAACGCAAATAAGCAGTCAATAGCTAGGTTCATTTATTCAATCATATGCAACAAGCAAACAAACGATTTTGTTACTTAAATTACATAATAGGTACATGTCATACATACAAGCAAGGGCTTCTAGAACTCCACAAGATGACAACACTCGATGAAACTCCACTCTTTCGACCACAACTAACTCAGTTAAGACTTAAGAAGGCTTCTCGAACATCGTGTAATACCTCTTTAAGTATTCTTCATAGAGAAAGACTCATTGAAACTCAGCAACTAGTCTTCAAATGCATTTTAGTCTAATAACATACACTTGAGAGTAAGGAAATGTGTAACATTCAATTCTATTCTTTAGTTTGGTGTGCGAGGTGCATTAATCTTGCATTTCTTCTCTTCTGTTTGACTCTCTTTAATCGCTTCTTCTGTCACAGACAATACTGATTGACTTAATGCTTACAACTGACTTTCTACTTGTACTGTTTTGTTTTCTTTAATTATTTATATCGGCACAAGCTGCATCTTGTTTACTAAATAATTTATATTAGTTGAATGCTAGATGAAATTCTGAAGTAATAGGAGTTTCGGGGTGCTAACATGAGTTGAGTTCAAAAAGGCATTGTGCGATAGATTAGTGGTGTTCCAGTTTCGGTGTGCCTCAATACAATTCAACAAATGAATAAAGGCAACAAGAAAGGCAACAAGCATACAAGAAAGGCAACAAGCAATGTTGTGAGCTTACGTGTGTTTATTGGTGCAAGACTAAGGGCGTTTGTGAGCTTTGAAGCAATGTTGTGTTGTTATGTTGTTCTATTATAGGTGCAGCACTATCTTCTATTCTTTTGTGCTAAGTTCTTTTCTGAAGCACTAAGGACTTCATTCGAGTTGTAGAAGCAACAAGCAAACAAGTGGAGAAGTAATAGTGCAAGAGTATGCAAACAAACAAGTAATAAGTGAGTTGAGAGAACAAGCCATTATGCTAACACTTTTGGAGTTTCACAGTAAGTTGGAGTGTTTTTACTAACTTGTACGATATTAGGTGCATTTACTCAATTCTTTAATGAATGGTTTACTGAGTACTCACCCAACAAACTATGGCTGAAAAGAAAAGAACAAGAAAACAAGCAATTGCGCACTCCTCCAACCTGCGAGCTACAACGAGGCCATTCACTTACCACAACAAAAGAATCTCTTTCTACGATAACACAAGCAAGCACCGCTAACGCTTAATGGAGCAGGGTGGGTGCGAAAGAAAAAACACTCGCTAATGCACAACGTTCTATTGCTTGTTGATTTTTGATGTTTTCAATCTGAAGTTTGTTCAGAGGAAAAGATGTGTTGTTTTTGGCTCAAACAAAAAGACAGCAACCAAATCTCACAGCTACTTAAATCACTACAAGTAAGCTATACTATTTATTTCATGTAAAGGACAATCATCAACCCAAACTAAACCAGCCATGAACCAATCTCTAAACCAGATCAAACCCATCTAAACCGATGGTCTATAGCCTATGGTTTGAGCGGGAATAAAAATGAGACCAGTACAAGCGTAATATAGTAGAGTGAGATAAAAACGAGGCTCTCTACGGGTGTTCACACCGATTCGTATGAACTTTTTTTTTTTTTCTAAATCGTTTTGAGTAAAGGTAATTTGAACCAAAATCGATTAACTGATTAATCAAATTATAATTTTAAGTAATTTAAAATATATATATCATTTTTAAATGAATCGATTCGGTTCAATTGAACTGAACTGGAATTATGATCCAATTGATCTGACACAATAAGACTTGTAAAATTGAGCCTAGCGTCGTCGTATGTAAATGAGTCTTTGGGCAGATTTAAGAGCTTAGGATACTAAACTCAATTGGACTGATATTTTTAAATTAAAATCAATTCGATTTAATTTGAATTGGTTAATCGAACTAAAGAAAAAGACTCTCGACCATTTGTGAACTAAATAAGTGAATAAAAGGATTACTCTGCCGAAAATACTGATCTCAACTTCTTTGCATTGTTGCCTTATTGCCCAACACCGAGAAAGAAGCCTTCTTCAGCACGTTACGTTGCCTTATTGGCGGAGCGATGCGAGTGTTAAATCTTGGTTAAGGGCTGCAAGCACCAAGTCAAATGCAAGCTCACTAATACTTGCTAACTCTCCTAACACGGAAAACGTACCAACGCGTACTAGTGATTATTATTATTATTATTATTATTATTTTGTTTTAATTTTCTTCCTTTATTTATCTGAATCGTGTCCCATATAATGTAATAAACATGACGACGTGGCCCACTAGTGATTACGGGCCGGCCCACATGTCACCCATAGGGTATCATCGCATGAACCCTGGAGACGCTGAATTCCGTCCGACGCCTCTCTTGCGATTCCCATGGCGTCTACCTGCTTCCGTTCCCTAACACGCGCCTCCAGATCCTTCGTTACCAAACCCAGAGTCACCACGCGGTCTCCCTCCTCCTCCTTCGTGGTCTCCGACGCTGGTGCCACCGCGCTTCCGTCATCCGCCTCGGCGCGTCCTCCTCCGGCTCGCCGCTTCCCATCGTTCTCCAGGTCTGCCCACTTGCAACTTAGATTTATATGATATCGGATCTGCTTCCTGCGAAAGTTTTTTGTTTCCTCCTCCTTTTGTGGCGCTCAAATCGGCCCTTTGGTTTGGTTTTGAAGGTCTCTTGCGGAATTGCGATGTTGCAGCGGATCTCTGTTCCCGCTCCACAGTGCCGTGGCGGCAGCGAGGTTGACTTCTTGCTTGAGCTCGACATCTCGGAGCTGTCGTTCTCTTTCACAGGGTACCGTCTGCTGCACGTACCCCGGGGTTTAAAAGTTCTCCTTTTCCCGTCTTAGCTTGACGTTCTTTTGGTAGCTGAGAGCAGGGAGATCGATGCATCTTGTTGGGAAATCTCTGAAGCTTATTTAAAGAAGTTATTGTTTGATTCCTGCAATGATTGGATATGTTTGGCATAAATCTGTCTGTTTTTTAGGATAAGATTAATGCTCTCTATCACACTTCTTCTGATTCCAAACCGAGTGTTCAAAATTGCAGTCTTGCTCCTTTTTCCATTGTTTTCTTATAAAAGATTTAAGTAATTTGTTTGATCTACTTAATGGACTGATTCTTCTCTATCGATGATAACTGGTGTTTGCATGTTAGACTCAGCGTTAGTTGATTTTCAATTGTAATTCATGGAAATGCGTAGAAAATTTTGGCGAGTTATCTGAGATAGTTTGGAAGAACGACCTATAGTCTTGAGGGGAAAAATCTGTGACCCATGTTAATTATGCTCATGTCGATGTATAGATGCTCTCGCTCCAAGTCTGATACGAGGAGATCTGTACATTTATCTTTCCTGGCATAATCACATTTTGATGTCAAGTTTGGCTAGGAGTGTGCTTTAATACAGTAGGCAGTCCTGCCAAGTAGATCTTGGACAAAATCTAAGTCCTTTCATCTTATTATCTTTTGAAATTTGTTCGAGTTCTTTCTTGGAACTGCTAGTTTATTAATTTCTGATTATTTCTAGTGTTCAATTATGTGTTCTACCGTAGAAATTAAATTGGTGTTAAAGATATGCCAGGAGTTTTACAATTCTTAAAGTCAGATGCCTCTATATCCTTACTGGTTTTCTCACTATAAGACTCACCATTTGAGAAGTAGCTCAGCTAGGAGGAACTGGTCAAGTGCTAAATAAAGCCCCCACCTCTTCTTGAGGAGTCATAGCCGGAATAATGGCTAAATATTTATATACATAAAGGTCGTTGAGCTTGGAAATCGAGGTTGAATAACTTGTTCTGACTAAAAATAACAATATTTCTTGGCTGGCTGGTTCCATTCCCTTCTTATTTCTTTTTTCCATCTATTTTTCTCTAGAACAGGCCACCTTGATGACATAAATAGATATATTACCAGATGAAAAATGTGGCAATGTTTCAGGAGCAGTCACCACTTGAGTAAGAACATAATTTCAGCTTTTCAGAAGCTCTATGATATATAATTAATAATAAATCGATATCTTTCACATGTTAGTCTAGTGGTATCTGACCAACAAATTTTTTAGACGAAACACTACTTCATTTCATTTTTCTTGGTCTTCAATAAAGGTAAGAGCTGCATCACTTGCACGTAATGCCTCTTATCATTTGAAGTATTTTAAAAGTGCTTGGTTCCTGCAGGCACATGACGAGGCAGTGCTTGAAAGGAACAAACTTGGGATTTGCTGGGTCTGCAGATTAAGCTTTATACAACATCAAGTACGGAAATATTATTAACGCACAACAAAGCACAAACTACTATTTTCTTATCTAATTTGGTGATGAAAGATTGCTTTTGTACCAGTTCCTTGTGATTCAACATTGTCATGTTAAGATGATAAAGTTTAGATGGTTCGATTTAGATTTATATAGAAATGCATTGGTATCATGTAGTAAATGCTGTATAGATGATACATATGATACGTCATCACTAATGTTTAGTGAATCATCTTGGCTACATTATGTTTGGCAAATCATCTTGACATTCATGGTTGTACCTTTCCGATATCTGGTGAGATAAGTTGGTTGTCATAAACTTGTATATATAGTAACATTGAGTTTTGCTGTTTAAGATTGTTTCATTCACCGATTTGATCAATTTTTATGGGTTATTTGTTGTGCAAAATTGTGCTGGTTAGTCATAGTGATCGTTGTAGAATTCCCGACTAATTTTAGTCGAGAAATATACAGATGCATTGTAAGGATATAGTCTGTACAGCCATCAAATTGTGTCCTCCCTAGTCACTTCAACCACTAGTTCTCCTCTCCAATCGAGTCGTTGTAGCTCAATGTTCTCTCCTATCCTCATGTGAGAAGCATGAATTCCTTCCTTTACTCTTGATCTTTTCAGAAGACTATCCTTCTCTGGCATGGACAACCTTTTTCTCCAAGCCATCCTGGTTGCTAGCCCATTGATCGTTGTTTAAAGTAGTAAAGCTTCAGTTATCATCTTTGATCATTGATCATTGTTTAATATTAATGGAGGTACCCATTGCCTAACGATTTACTGAAGCCACTTTTGGTGTTGAAATTAAGAGTGAGGATATTAGGAAAATTCCAATGACAAGCTGGATTTAGGAGATGGGAATCAATGAGTCTTGTATTTAGTCACAAGGAAGGAAGTTGTCATTATTAAAAAGGGAAGAAATTCGCTCCACACTAAGGAAGTTGTCATTATTAAAGAGGAATCAATGAGCCTTCTCGACAATAATGAGGTTTTTCACGTCATATTTTTAGATTTAGAAACGGTATCCTAATTTATAGTTTTTTTTTTTTTTTGTCAAGTTTAGTGTTTCAAAAAAAATTCCTAATAAGTCTAAACATGTGGTTAAGGATTTTATATAAATCCAACAATAAAAAAGCATGTGTGTTGGAATAGAGTTAATGATAAATTTTATATCGTCGATAATTTTGTTAACATTGGATATTATCTATTTTTCTTCAAGTCTTTCAAAGGAATAATAGGTGTTAAAAGATATATTTCATGCTCCAAGTTCTTTTCTATATGTAAAGAATTACCTAGCATTTGTTTAATGAAAGGTGTGCAGTTTTTAGGGAAGAAAATATTAAATTTTGTGAGATTCACTTTTAACTGAGGATTTGGACAATACTGACACAAGATTTAGTGCTTGTCCTAAAAGCAAGCTCATAAAGTGGGAGATAGATATGCCTTTAATTTTGAAAGGGATAAGTTTTCCATGAGGCAATGAGACTAGAGAGCACATGTTGAATAATAATGAATAGGCACATGGTCATCTACCAATAGATCCATCCTACGAATCTGGTTGGGAAGTTTAGTTTTTGACTGAGTCAAAATGTTTTCTAGATCAATTTTTCAAAGAACCAAAGGAGGGGCTTTGCCTTTTGAATTGATCATGAAGTAAGCAAGTTTGTGATGCATGTTCATTCTAATAAGAAGGTATAACTTGTCCTTGACTCTATTGACTAATACTTTGGATTAGATTTTGTAAATGACATTACAAAATGTAATAGGTATGTGATATTTGATTAAAGAAGCATTAACTTTTTTTGAGGATGAACACAAAATGAGTTTTACCCCCAACTGGGCACAATGTAACCATCATTTTAAAAGTTTGAAAAAGGCCTTAAGAATCAGTTCTTTAAGTTGATTCCAAAACCTACAGTACAATTTGTCCCAAAACCTTAAATGACAAGAATGGCAATCAAGGGGAGAGAGGTCTAGTGTTGTTCCAAAAGTTAGTATACTAAGAAGCAAAAAATGAAAATATATGAGTGTTATCAGTGATGTCAGTTAAATCATCATATGTTTTAAAGTTTTTGTTAGAACATAAATTAATAATATTTAAATAAATATAAATTTTTGAAAGAAAAGATAATTCTGGAATTGCATAGCATGAAAGGATGATAGATAGGATTTCTTTCGGTTCAAGCTATGGAATGGAAGAAAAAAAATGAATAGAAAGGAAATGTGAAAAAGATCTTTGAGAAGAAGAAAATAAAGCTTTATAGGGAAAATTCTCAAGTAAGTGAATGTGTTAAGTCTTTAATGACCAGTTGGTTAAATTTAAGTGTAAATAATGTCTATATAAAGGAAATGGAGTGAATTCCTTTGACTTATATTTTTTACTTTGACTTATATTTTTACTATTACATAATATAAATATCCTATGATAAAGTTACACATTTGTGACCATGCGAATGCATCTTGATTTATTCTTGAGAGTTTTAGAGATTACTCAAATTCCTAGAGCCTCTACTAGGGGTATACGAGAGCCTCTACTAGGGGTGTACGTAGGATTACATCTCACAAAAACAATATCACTCCGGGTCTCTTTCATAGCAATGCTCGTCCTATCCTTCAATCTAAGAGTACTAATCATCATAAGGATGTGTTTAGAGTTATTCATTATAATATATATTATGCTCTATGAAAGTATTCCTTGACCAACCAATCAACCTATTATTGTCATATTAAACTTTTAAGAGATAATTTATCTTAGAGATTGAGTTCATACTATTGGAATGTGTATCATAAGCAAAGACTCTGTCTCCATCGATGATTCTAGAACCTTTTATTTACTTTAAGCCTTTAGTATAACAATTAACTAGATTCTGTTTAAATTTAATATAATGCAATGCAATAATTGAGTGAACATTGTGTATATAGACTTATGTTTAACTTTAATATGTCTGCTAATTTTTGAATTTATATTTTTTTATAAATTCTATTACAACTCTTGAATCACACGAATTAAAATAGATGGTAAATGCAATGAAATCAAAGGTAGATTTGATAGAAGATTTTTTAAGCTATTCAGCTTTTCTAATGCAAACAATTCAGCTTCTATGGCAATTCTAGTAAAGATGAATGAATACCCAACAGATCTAAGTCCATAATGATGTTACTTTATGATATTTAAATACCTTTTATAAAAAAGCATTCTAACTAACTTTTTTATACAAGGATTGCTAGTATATTTATTTAATTGGAGCTGAGGGAGAATAAGAATGCAATCAACATAAAAGACAAAAAGACAAAGAAGAACAAATTTGTCACCAACTCTTTTGCAATAAAAGCAATTGTCAAATTAATTAGCTAGGAAACTAAAGGAAAAGATAACACTATCAAATTCTTTCCTTTGTTATTGTTTAGGTGCTTAAATTTGATCAGACTATTTACCTACTTTCTTCGTTTGACATGACACAACAAAGCTTTTAGGTTGTGTCATATTGATCTCTCTTCAATATCATCATGCAAAAAGACACAACAGTTTATGGATTGAAACAAAAATAAGTAAAACCCGAATAGTAGTAGTGATATAAGCCACAAGTGCATATGTATCAAAATTATTGAAACCAGCTTTTTGCTCAAAGCTTTCAATCGTAAGTCATTTCTTATATTTCTATTGTTCCATTAGTTCTCATCTTCTTTTTTAAGATTTTCTTCCATCCTAAAGGTTTATTCATAAGAGGTAAATAAATGAGAATCTATGTATTATTATTATTATTTAAAATGGATTCAATCTCATTGTTAATGACTTGTTTCTGGAAAGGAGGATAGAAGATTTCATAGTATTTTGAAATGAACTTAGGTGAATCTTGTATCAAATAAGTGATAAAATTATTACCAAAATTTCTTTCAATCCTAATTATTTTACATCTTTTGGATTCAAGTAAGGGGGAATAATTTACAGAACTACTGGAAGGAAACGAACTAGAGAAAGTAGAATATTAAGTAAAATTCTAGATTCAAAAGGAAAAATACTTTTAAAGAAAGTAGCATCTCTGGATTCGATCATGGTATCATTTGAAATTTCATGAATTTTACAAGTGTTACTATCCAAAGAGTATCTAACAAAAATAGTATCTATAATTTTTTGACATATTTTGTTTCTTTTAGGTTCAGGAATATTAACTTTAGCTAAACACTCCAGCATTTGGAAGTAATTTAACCTTCGATTTATATCCTTTCCAGATTTCATATAGTCTCATCTTTTATCTTTCGCAGGTAAGGATATACAAACAAAAAAGCAAACTTGTATTTATTACATTTATCATACCTAAAAGCTTTCAATTTTTTTCTTTCAGCTATTCTTTTACATTGAGGTGAGTAGGTGTAGTTACTACTTTATGAATTGTCCCATGTTATTCATAAAAAAATTTAATTCCCTTATCTTGTTGATTTTCTACTTCTATATTACAAATCTTAAATTTACAAAAAATTATTATTATTATTATTATTATTATTATTATTATTATTATTATTATTATTATTATTATTATTATTATTATTATTATTATTATTATTATTATTATTATTATTATTATTATTATTATTATTATTATTATTATTATTATTATTATTATTATTATTATTATTATTATTATTATTATTATTATCCCCTTTAGATTTAGGTTTAAACCTTGGGGTTCTAATTTGAATCAGGATTGAACCTAAAATTTTTGGTTTTGATTAGATTTAAATATTTTTACCCTCGGAGTTAAAGTTCTTAGACTTAGGTTTAAAATTTTGGCCTTGACAAATATTAGGCTCCCTATTAGATTGGGTCATGTGATTTAGTTAAATTAATATTTATTTTTATTCGATTATCCTTGACATTTTTTACCGTCTTTTACTCTAATATATTAAATTATAAATCTAAGAATTTGAGATCTTCTCGACCAAATTTGGACGAAGAGTGAGGTAATTTATCAATCAAGTAAGAAATTTTATAGCTTTTGGTAAAGATAGATAGTTAATCCTATGAATTCCCATGAATTAGATTCTGAAATATGTATGGATTTGATCATTTGTTGGTAAATGATCAACCATTCTAAAAACTATTGAAATAGGATGTTGTGACACCTTCATGTCCCTATGATAGGTAGGTATCTTCAATTGAAATTAAACTTTGAGAAAGTAAGATAAAAGAAGAATTGTTTTCAATTGATGACAAACAATTCTCCTAAGGAGACAAACGTACAGATCAAGAGCTGCATCAAGAATTTAAGATCCTCTTTTAATTCACATTTAGATAGTGAGTTTGATAGCTATTTATACATAGGGAGATTTTTCTCAACTGCTCAAAGATTTCCTCAATTTCCTTAACTACCTTGAGGAAATTTTATCTGGCTTTGTGAACAAGTCTGCTAGTTGATCAGCCATATGTACATGAGAAACACGGAGTTGATGTCTGACAACTTGATCTCGCATGAAGTGGAAGTCGATGGCAATATGTTTCATCCGGGAATGGAACACTGGATTGGCACATAAGTAGGTAGCTCCAATATTATCACAATATATTATAGGAATAACTGTGGAGTTGACGTTGAGTTCCTTGAGCAGATGTGTGATCCAATTGAGTTCAGCAGCGGCGGTGGTGATGGCACGGTATTCAGTTTCAGTTGTAGATCGTGTAACCGTCTTTTATTTTTTAGAACTCCAACTGATTGAAGTAGCTCTAAGAAAGACAATGTACCCTGACATAGATGTTCTATCATCAAAGTTCCCTACCCAATCAGCATCAGCAAAGGCATGGAGATGGAGTGAAGCATTTTTGCAAAGAAAAATGTCATAATTAAGAGTCCCTTTAAGATACCGCAAAATTTGTTTAACCACAGACCAATACGTAGTAGATGGTCGATGTATGAATTGCGATAATTTATTGATAGCAAATGAGATATCTGGACGGGTGAGAGCCAAGTATTGTAAGGAGCCAAGGACTTGTCGATATTGAGTCGAATCTGTAGCAGGGCTTCCATCACATAATTTAAGTGATTCACTGGTAGAGGAGTTGTAACCTCTTTCACATCCTATATGTTTGTCTTTAATAATAAATCTTAAATATACTTTCTTTGTTATAGGAAGAGACGTGAAGATGTAAATGTTGCTTCCACTCCTAGAAAGTAGCTTAAAGTTCCTAGATCTTTGTGGGAGAATCGATCGGCCAAGTGCTTTAGAAATACCTGAGTTTTCAAAGGATCATTGCCTATGACAATAATATCATCCACATATACTAAAAGATATATTGTGCTTCCATTGTGCTGGCAAATGAATAACGAGGTATCAGACTTGGAATTGATGAAGCCAATTGAGGTCAAAAATGAGCCAAGCTCAGTATACCAAGCCCTTGGAGCTTGACGAAGTCCATAAATAGCTTTTTGAAGTTTGCAGACATGCCTCGGATATTGAGAATGAATGAAACCAGGAGGTTGCTACATAAAGATATCTTTAGTAAGTGACCCCTGTAAAAAGGTATTATTAACATCCAATTATCGTATGTATCAGCCCTTTGAGATGGCCAAACTCAGGATAAGACGGATTGTTGTGGGTTTAACAACGGGACTAAATGTCTCTGTGAAGTCGACACCAGGTCGTTGATGACACCCTTTAGCGACTAGACGTGCTTTATATCTCACAATGGATCCGTCTGGGTTCCGCTTAATTCGAAAGACCCATTTACACCCGATGATATTTTGTATATGATGAAAGGGTACTAAGGTCCATGTAGAGTTATGGAGGAGAGCATCATATTCGCCACACATGGCTTTACGCAAGTGAGAAGATTTTTTAGCCTGAGTGATTATAGTGGGTTCACTAGCCTCAGTGGAGGAATTTATTATAACATGTAAGTCAAGGACTTGACGTGGTTTGAAAATATCGCTTTTGGAGCGTGTTGTCATTGGATGTCTAGGGGGGATAGAAGTGGCAGATTGTGTGTCATGGACCGGGCCAACCGTCGGAATGTTGCCGAGGGTAAAGCCACTGGCAATGTCACTAGGTCTAGGAGAAGGTAAAGCCACTAGCAATGTTGTCAAGGGTATTACTTCATTAATAGAGGAAACTTATGAGAAAGGGAGTGGAGAAATAGAGGGAGTGAGAAACTGTTGAACTGGAGTAATAGTAGTTTGCGGATCTTGAGAGTAAGGACTGGACGGTGTCATGGGAGGTTCGTGTGATGAGATCGAAGGGATATTCTAGTGATGTATGTTTATCATAGTAGCCTACATAGTATGATTGTTTTGAAAAGGAAAGACAGACTCCTCAAAAATAATATGACGTGATATAAAGACTTTTTTAGTTTGGGGTTTATAGCATCGAAAAGCATTATATTCAAGAGAGTAGCATAAAAGTGCAAGGCTTAGATCGTGGTGTTAGCTTATGTGAGGCATAGGGACGGAGCCATGGATAACATAAACAGTCAAATGACTCGTTGGTGGCTTGTGAAGTCAGGATGCGACGATTGAGGATTATGAAAGTTACCACCTTGATATGGATAAGAGGGGTTTGGTCTGGGCCCCATAGGGCTAGGAGGCAGCTTAGTCAAACCGTTGTTGACATGCTTATTGTACTGGTTGCTCTTCCTCTTGAATTTTTGATTGACCTGAGCTATAATAGGTGGTCCGGGCAACCTATCATCATGCTTCAAGTACGTCTCATAGTCGATCAACTTATCTAGAGTTCTTCGAATGATATTGGTGAGTCGCGTGCCCGAAGTGCTATTGTAAGTTCTTTGTACTCGTCTCCTAGGCCATTGAGGGTATGGATTAGGACTTCTTCATCACTAAGAGAATGACCTATCAAAGCCAAAGTCATCGATGATAACTTTGATATTTTGTAGATATCAGCAATAGTACTTCCCTCTTGTTTCATTTTCATCAGATTGGATAGAAGTCCAAGCATGCGAGTACGCGAGTGATTTGTCAAAGTTGTTTGTAACTTGCACCATGCTTCTGCAACAGTCATACATAAGGATATCAGCGGAGCAATAGATCCAGCAATGAAGGCTTGAATAGTTTGGAGGATGAGACGATCTTGACGTAACCATAGTTTGTGGGCTGGATTTGGCACTGGACTAGGTTCACTTGGGATGTTGACCATTTCAGGTGGACACTGGAGAGAGCCATCAATGTAACCTAGGAGATCATAGCCAAATAGAAGATTAGAAAGTTGTGCCCGCCAAGATGCGTAGTTGCCGCCTTTGGATAATTTGAAGGGAATGAGTGCTGCAGCATTGATGGTGATAAGACTTTGAGAAATGCTCAGAGTCCCTGCAGAAACAAGGACAGGAATATCGGAAGAGAAAAATGAAGACATCCCAGATATTTTATGGCAGTTTAAGTGATCTTTATAGAAGATGTAAAGATATAGGAGGGAGGGAGGAGGAGAAAAGCATATCGATGCACTGTAGAGGAGGCCGCAGCGATGCAGCAATGCACTGCAGAGGAGGCTGCAACAATGAACTGCAAAGGAGGCTGTAGCGATGAACTGCAGAGGAGGCTGTAGCGATGAACTACATAGGAGGCTGTAGCACGATGCACTACAGAGGAGGCTGCAGCGATGTGTGAGAAATCTGCAGCGATTTAGGTGGAAAAATCTGTAGCTGTTACAGCTACTGAAGCTTGTTGTGGCAGTAAAGATTACTGCGGCAGAGAAATTGCTGTGGCAGAGGGAAGCGGCTGTGGCAGTAAATCTTCCATTCTGTTGAGGAAAATCCTACCTCCTAATCAGTATAAATAAGAGAGGGGCATGTTAATGTATTTAAGCTTTTTTTACTTCTTCAATAAAGTTTCTTCAATAATTATTCTTATCTTCTATTATTTTCATCATGGTACCGGAGCAGTGAGAAAAGTGAAGCTTCGCTCTTGCCTTCGGCCAGCAACCAATGTCGTTATGAAAAGCAAAGCTTCGCCCTTGTCGAATGAAGGGCGATCGCAACAACTGTAACATCCCATTAGTCCCACATCGGAAGTGGGCAATGTGTATGATTAGCTTATAAGGGCCTAATGAGTGTACTATGTTAACTCTCGCTTAAGTATTTTGGTCCGTGGTTGAAGGACCGAAATGGAGTTATTGGCCAGTTGGCTCATCAGACTTGGGTCGTGACATTTGGTATCAGAGCTGACTTAGCATTTGGGTAGGATGGGAGGGCTCGAGTAGGAAAAGGCTACCCGTGGATGGAGTCGAGAACTCATCACGGCTTCATTATTTATTTATTTATTTAAAAAAAACTAAATACTTTAGGTTCTAATTTACACATGCTAACTATAAACTAAGCATGGGTTACCTAGTGTCTGAGTCACTCAATGATATAACACCGAGGGCCAAGAGGTGGTCTCGATGGGCCCACTTATTATTTCAAATTAATTGTTAGGTTAGAGTGTACAATCAAAACAAGTGACAAAATCATTATCGATGCAGTAATTTATGTTACATATCGGGACAAAAAAATAATTGACCATCGAAAACATATTGATAGGGTATCGATGAGTCTAAATATTCTCTTCAACTAAATATAGGTACGAGAGCGAATATGATATCAATGAGTATTAGAATCATTGTCTTTGTTGTTGGCCACATCGAAAGTAGCATTTACATGACGAGTGCTTCGATGAGAACTCCCTTGCATATTTTATATAATAATTAGGATTTATTTCATACTTTTTAAAAATAATAAATTCCATAATTATAATTAGATAATTTATCAAAAAAATTCTAAAAATAAGATTCCATCCCTCCTTATTTGATTTTTATCAAAGGGCGCTCCCTTTTTTCATATTATAACCAAAATATACCTTATAAAATTAAAAAAAATAATTGATGTCCATCGACCCTGGTTGACTCTGGGTTGGTTATTTGGGTTGAATTGTTTTGTTTGATATGAACCGAAACAGACATTCACCAAACGTCTAAATATTTGATTTATTTCTTTTAAATCCTAAATTACCCTTATTTTTTCTTCAAATTATCTTGCTACCCCCACTTCCTCCACCTCCATCGCCTCCTCCCACTTCGTCGCTTCCTCCTAATCCCCATTAGCTCCTTCCTCCCACCCGTCCGCCCACTCCACGTCCATCGCCTCCTCTCACTCCACTTCCACCACTACCTCCTCCTTCTCTCCCTTGACTTTCTCCTCATCCATCTCTCTCACCCTCTCCAACTCCTCTTTCACGACTCCGTTCCTCCCTTCCTCCTCTTTTCCCTTCTACTACTCCTCCACTATTCCCCCTCTCCCTCCCTTCTTCTCATGGTTTATCTAGTTTAGTTGTTGCACTCTAAGTCATACTCATTCAAAGAATATATTAAAAATATATTAATTTTATAAAAAATATCATAATTTTATAATAAAACTAAAACTCAAGTTATCCTAAAAAATACATTAATTTTTATATAAAAAATCCTAAATTATCTGAAAAATCATTACACTCGAGGTACACTTATTTACATACCATATTAAAAAATATATTAATTTTATATAAAATTATTCTTAATCCATCATAATAGAAAAAAGTTATGTTAAATATTTTATAATAATATGCTAGTGGTTCTAGAGAAATTTGGATTAGTTTATTATAAATTAACTCAAGTTATGCTTGATTATATATTCAACTAAAAAATATCCTATTTTGAAACTTAATGACCATAAACTCATAAGAAATTAAAAAATAATATTATATATTTTAGAATCAAGTGTTAGTAGTTCTGGAGAAGTTTAGATTAGTTTGATAAAAATCAACTTAAATTACACTTCAGTTACTCTAGATCATAGATTTAATAAAAAAAATTAATTATAAATATTAATTATCCTAGTTATACTATTTGATAAAAATCTAAAGAGTTACACTCAATCATAGATTCAATGCAAAAATACGCTATTTTATAAATTAATCACCCTAAATTTATATAAAATAAAAATAATAATAAATATATTAGTATCTCACTCTAGTAGTTTCGAAAAAGTTTCGATACATTTGGTAAAAATTCAAAGAGTTACACTCGATTACAGATTCAATATAAAAATATTATATTTTAAAAATTAATCATTCTAAATTCATATAAAAATAGAAAAAATAATAATAAAAATATTAGCATCTCATCCTAGTAGCTTAGGAGAATATTTGATAGGTTCGGTGAAAATTTAAAGAGTTATACTCGATAATAAATTCAACTTAAAAATATCATTTAAAAATTAATTAATCTAAATTTATAAGAAAAATAAGAAAAAGATACTAAACATATTATCATCTCATCATAGTTTTGGAGAAATTTGGATAGATTTGATGAAAATTCAATGGATTGTATTCGATCACCAATTCAACCCAAAAGCATCCTCTTTAAAAATTTATTCATCCTAAATCATAAAAATTAAAAAGCATAATATTAAATATCTTATAATGATATACTAATGGTTCTATAGAATTATGAATTGGTTTGAAAAAAATATCTTGATTATATTCGATTGCACTCATTCGTAGATTCAACAAAGTCCAACCCAATCCTTTATGACCAAACTCAACCCGATTTAAAGTAATCTGATCTGAATCATCTAAATGGGACCGAACCATCCTTTAGATATGTGGCTTGAAATAACCTGATTCAATGACATTATTGAGATCTAAAAAAAAAAAAAAGAATATCCCTTGAAACCAAATATGGGCGACATATGATAAATTTATATTTTTAATTTTTTTGGTAAATTACCTATTAAATTTAATCTTATTTAAATTAATAAACTTTTTAATTATATAGCATAATTAAAAATAATAAATAATTAAAATTTCCTAATTTAATTTTGTTGGCTACTTAAGCTACTTCATAAAGACAAAAATATTCTTACTTTCATTAAGGGGAGCCCTCCTTCCTCTCCATAAATAAGAAAATATTGTTACTTTCCTCGATGGAAGCCCACCCTCCCTCCTCCTCCTCTCCTATATAATGCTGGTCAAGCCACTCGAGGAGCCTAGCAACAACAACAAAGTGGATAAAAGAGAGACCTTTGCCTTCGACGAGAGATAGGTAGTCTCTCTTTTTTTTTTAGTTGAAAATTTTGGTTTACATTTGGCTGTTTTAGTTTTCTTGAAAATTTAGATATTAAAATAATATCATATTTTCAAAATCATGATGTCATTTTATTAATTTAAACCTTAAATTATGATTAGTAATCAGTAAGTAATGAATTTCATGAGGTTTATGAGTTAATCATAAATCTGAAGTAAATTATTTTGAAGCATTTCAATTATTAATTGAGTTTCGTTATAAATCAGATTATTCCTTAAGATTGGTTTAATTATCTTGAAGCATGCTACTAATTGATCGAATTTTATAAAGTGCATGTTTCCTTTTGTTAAATTAGATTATTTATTATTGTTAATTTAATTATTTTATGTCACATATGAAGAAATTTCGAGTCTTATATTGAATTAGATTATGTATGTCAATTGAATAAAGGGGTCTATTGTATGTAGCTCAAGTTTGACTTTGAATCAGGCTGTGATCGGTCAGATGGGGTCAACCCAGCTCGTGTCAAAATTATACTCTATACATAGCATGATTCGGAGCAGTAATCTTAGTGACACAACATCCGATGGACAGAAATGAAGTCAATTAGTTTTAACTAGAATTTTAAGTCAATTAAGGTTATGGAATTTGAGAATGATTACCGGTTTTTAAGTTTAACTGAGATTTGACGTCGAAGTGAATGATAATAACATGATTATTTATACCATGAGATGTACGATGAGCACTCCGTGTTGGAAGTCTCATCGTGAAAGGAGCTATATGGTTCATGTTATCAACGGACCGGATCAAGTCTCGCGTGTTGTATGTTAAGCATGATCTATTATATAATATTTTATATAGTTTTATTGAATACACATGAGATATACGATGATGATGATTATGTTTCTTTTATAAGGGCAAATAGATTTCAGTATTTGAATGATTTCTTCATTTATTATTGAAGAAACATGTTCAAAATATCACTTCATCGAGTATGATATAAATTTCCTCTATCATCCATGAATATAGAACTCATTCCATAGAATAATATTTATTAATTTTCTATTAAAATGCATGCACTATCAGATACTACTTGATGTATGTATGCCTATATTAATTGTTATTGCATGATTTTGTTTGTAGAATAATGATTGTTATTGTTCATTATAATTCGTAAGGTTATATTTGACGAAGAATTGATTTGTTCTCATTTCATAAGAAAATATTAGTATATAATATATAAAGAGATGTGTTCTCCTCCAGCGGTGGTGGATTCATGGAGGAATTCGTCATCATCTCCGGTAACCTTGGAGTGCAAATCATGTTTGGCGTCTACACGGTGCTCTTGAACGGCGTCTTCGCCGCCGGCGTCAACCCGCTGTTCCTCACCATCTTGGGAAACTTGGTCACCGGTGTCATCCTCCTCCCCTTCGCCGTAGTTTGCGACAAGTATGTATGTCTGCAATATTTCATTTCTTTTTCTTTTTCTTTTATAAATTTTTTTTTTCAAAAATAAATAAAAAAATTACATTTCTTTTCCTTTTCCATAATAATATTTTTTTTTCAAAAATAAAAAATATCTATTTAACCGGAAGCATGAAAGTTATAAAAGTCACCCTCTCCTCATCAAAATATACTTCTCACCATTGATCCTACCAAAATTTGCGACCCAATGGGCGATACAGTAACATAAACAGCCATCGTATGTTGTTAATTACAATCCCAATTCTCCGATGAGGAGTACAATTCCTATCGCTAATCTCCGTTTGGAGTCAAATTCCACTTGGATGAATCAAGATCGATATTCCTTTTTTATAAGAACATTAATTTATTATAATATCATAAGGATCGATATTATTAGTTAAATTAAAAGAGTATCTAATTGTAATAAAAAAAATATATTGTCATATCATTTTTTTTTTCACTTTATCTTCTTTCATCCAAATGAAACCTAATTAGTTGATGCATATTATGCAGGACGAAATGGCCGGCCAAATTGAGTGCCGCTCTGCTATCTCATTTTTTTCTGATTGCCTTAGGAGGGTAAGTTTTCTTTGCCAAGATTTATCTATAATCTCCATTTTACTTGGCATCACTTGTTAAACGCGGAAATATAGAGGATTCGAGTTAGCATTATTATATCTATTGGCCTACATAAATTATAATATGATCAGCAGTGAATTGAAGTGTTCTTGATATAGAAATCACTAACTTTTCTTTTATCAATCAGCTTCTAATATATTAATCTAACAAAGAATTGTTTAGCTTCTTTTATAGATAAAATTGAAATTATGGATTGTCCTTTCTTGTTTTCCTCATTATAAAATTGTATGGTTCTTCCTTCTCATTTGTTCTGTATTGGACTCTGTTGGAAGTACTTGTATTCTACGGTGGGTAGAATGAGCAAAAAAACAGACCTTTTGATTTGTAGCGATTCTTCTGCAACTCATCAGGGCAACCTTATGTCAAGCTCTTAACTTGGTGGGCATCAAGAAAGCTTCTCCGGATGTTGCCTCTGCAATGCCTAACCTGACTCCTGGCCTTATCTTCATCATTGCAGCATGCCTCAGGTTCTTACTGTTCTTTGACGTAGATTTACAATAAGAATTAGACTTAACAATAAGATTAGGGATTAAGAGATATTTTTTATGGACTAAGAGATATTAAAAATATCCATAATCTCAATAATTGATGTATTAATATCAGGAGATCTTATCTTTTTATAGACAAGAGTATATGATCTAAAATAATAATTAGAAGAGTCCCTCTTATCAATCTGATCTCGTAAGATATCTTACTATAATTAAATTTTCTTTCTATTAATCGATAATTATTATTAGAATCCAATCATATCTATAATATATTTTACCTAATTAGATAGAATCATACAATCTAATATTCTCCCACTTAACCTATTAATTGATAAGATATAATTTTTTTTAAATCAAAATAAATAAATAAAAATTTATTTAAAAATAATTTTATCTAATTAGATTTTAAAAAAATTAAAAATTATTTTATATATGATCATGAATTTTAAGACAAGCCAATAAGCCCAATAAACACAATAAGCATAATAATACTACATTAAATCTAATTACTAATGCAAGTAATAGCGATTGTATGTCATCAATATCATACTTCATTTCTTGTATTTTATCTTTTCTAATATAATTCATAATGACCTTTATAATTAATCATTAAATTAATCTTATTATTATATTTAACTATAATATGCATAAACATAAATATAAATAGGATAATAAAAATAAAATAACTTTAAATAATAACAAGATATTTAAATAAAAATATCTTTTATAGCTTACTCATCAGCCTCATTCTAAGAACATATTCTTTAAATATTTTAGACTTTAAAGTTTTAATAAATTGATCAATAATTATTAAGGTGGTGCTCAGGTTCTTAATTAATACTTATTATTTTTAAATTCTTTCTCTAATTACTAAGTGCTTTATCTCGATATACTTGGAACTCCCAAAGTACTTATAATTTTTAAAAATGAAAACTATTGTGGTATTATCATAAAATATCTTCAACGGTCTAGCAATTGAGTCAACCACACTAAGTCCTAAAATAAAATTTCGTAATCATAAAGTGTGATTTATGGTCTTAAAATATGTCACAGATTTTGACTTCCACTGTTGATTATGTAATAAGCAATTGTTTTATACTTTTTCAAGAAATTACTCATCTAGCTATATATGAATATAAATCATAAAGTAAACTTTCTATTGTCGAGACAATTTACAAAATCAACATTTGAATATCCTATCGCTTCAAGCAAATATGATCTTTTATATGTGAGTATCTAATGTTTCATCCCCGATTGATATCTCATTACTTTCTTTATAGCTTTCTAATATTTTATTCCTATGTTGCTTTAGTATCTATCTAATATTCCAACTACAAAATTGATATTTGATCTTATACAAGTTTGAGTATATAATAGACTTTCAATTGTGCATATATAAGGAATATCTTTTATTTGATTCTATTCTATGTCATTTTTAGGGCATTAGTTTTGACTAATCTTTCATCTCTTGTAATATGTATATTATTAGTTGAATAAAGTTATATACTAAATCTCTCGAAAACTCAATCAATATCTTAATACCAATAACATAGGTTTCCTTATTCATACTAATCATCTTAAAATTTTTAATAAAAAATATCTTTGTTTCATACAAGAAACTAATATCACTATTGGCAAGCAAAATATTATCCACATATAAGACCAATATAATAAACTTGTTCCTACTAACCTTTAGATATATATACTAATCAATAGTATTTTTTTAAGTCCAAAAGAAGTAATAGTATCATTAAATTTTATATATCATTGCCTAAAAACTTATTTAAGGTCATAAATAGATTTCTTAACTTTGTAAGCCCACCTTTCATTTTCCTTTTTTTATGAATCTTTCAAGTTGTTTCATATAGATTTTTCATCTAGATTCTCATTCAAAAATATTAATTTTACATCCATATGATATAACTTAAAATCATAATGAACTACTAATGTCATGACGATCCTCAACAAGTCCTTTTTAGAAACGGAAGAAAATATCTCGTTATAGTTGATGCATTCTTTCTAAGAAAAAGTTTTGGTCACAAATCTAGTTTTATATCATTTGATATTACCCCTTTAGTTACATTTTATTTTACAGACTCATTTACAATTGAATCTTTTACAATTATTAGGTCATTTAATGAGTTCTCAAATATCATTATAGTTCATCAATTTTAATGTTTCCTTCGTTGCATCATACCACTTTTCATAATTATTTCTTTTCATGACTTGTAAATATGACAAGGGGTTCATTTTCATTTATATGTTATAATCTAATTTTCTTAGATATACCACACAATCATAAAAATTGATAGGTCATTTTTTCCTTTGACATCTTCTCAAAACTTTCGGTTGTAGTTCTATAAGATCATTAACGGTGATATTAACATTATGTGAAAGTTCATCAATATTATTTTATTATTCACCTTCACCAATTCTTTTATTAATTTTAGGAATAGCAATCTCTCAAATAGGAAACAATAAAATAGTATTAACATGTATTAACGAATCGCTTATAAGTAGGTGATGGGATAGACTAAATAGAAAAAAAGATAGACAATACACATAGATTGTTCAAGTATCATAAATCAAAATTGAATAATACATTTTCTAAAGTGAAGGATGCTAATAAATATTTTTAAGCATAAACCATAATTATACTACAATTATGTAAAAAATTTTAATGCCAAAAACTGAAATCAAATAACGATAGATTATATTTACGATATATATCTTTCGATATCATCCAAAAAAACCTTTATATGATATGTAGGCACATCGTCATTGAATCCAAAAGTTACAATGATATCGATTTGTAAAGAGAATTAGACTCGTCTTCTTTTCTCTTCCTATCCTTCATAGAACTGCTATGAGTGATAGCTTACAAGGGAGATTGAGAATATATATAATCTCAAATACTAATGGATCATCTCTTGAAGTCATGTCTTTTTATATATAACAGCATATGATTTAGGATGATAATTAAGAGAGTCTCTCCTAATCTCCTCAGGAATTTTACTATAATTGAACTTTTATTTTATTAACCAATAATCGCTATCAAATTTTAATCAGATTTATAATATATTTTATTTAATTAGATAAAACCACGTAATCTAACATCCACATCAAGCAAGCATCAGTGCATGACTCTAAGATAGTTGGACTGCACAATGTAGAATGCATTCCTTGACAAGAAGTTGAATCAAACCTGTCAAATGTTTTATGATATTTGAGACTTAATTTACACTCTAACAGCATGAGAAGAAAAGCTGGAGGTGACAGGCAATGCATGCATTTGCAGGTTTGAGAAGTTCGATGCAAGTTGCTGGTACAGTAGAGCCAAGGTCATGGGAACCTTGGTGTGCTTGACTGGGACCATGGCAATGTGCTTCTTGCAGAGCCCATCTGAGTCACCAAGTTCAACCATTAATCTGTCAGCTGCCTTGGCCAAGCCCTTGACATTGGATAACGCCATCTACAATGACTGGATAGTAGGCTGCTTGTGTCTTTTAGCAGGGGCGATCAGCCAGTCTTGCACCACTGTTTTGCAGGTACTTGTTCAGTAACATCTTAATCTTCAACATTCAGTAATGTTTTTAGCTGCTTAGGTTTCTTGTTCAATCTTTTCCAAACAAGTAAATTGCCCGGTTCGATCTATCTAATGAACAACAATTGATGGGATGGTCACTGTTCATATCAACCTATATGACAAGGAAAACTAAATGGAATCAATTCTGCCAATATGTTGAACAGGCAATGAGTTCATGTTTGATTGAGGCATAACAAAAGTGTATTGTTGTTGCAGGCTGCAACAACGCTTGAATTCCCAGCACCAACATCTTTGGTTGTGATAACTTCTTTGATGGGCTCCCTTCTCACTGCACTGCTGCAATTCCTGACTGAAGGAAAGATCAATGCTGGTTCTTCTACCCTAAGCATCACAAGCATTGCTGGAGTTGTCAGTCTGGTGCTGTGCCATTCTCTACACTATATCCTAACTCATCTCTGCAGCAGCTTGATCAGTTCTTATTTCTTGTGACATGCAGATTGGAGTAGTGGCGGCCATAGGCATTACATTTCAGACATGGTGTATCATCAAGAAGGGTCCAGTCCTTGTTGCCATCTTCAGCCCCATCCAAACGGTCACCACTGTTGTTCTTTCAGCCATTCTCTTAAGACAGATCATTACCCTTGGAAGGTACTGACTGATTAATGTTCGATATCGGTTCAGGTTTTGTGATTAGGAAAGAGCTTGAGATCTTATGAACCTTAATCTATGGCTCTCCTAAACATACACTGAAAACATAGCAATTTATTGATGCCTGATGGATGAAAACATAGTTCCTGCAAAACACTGCATGGGTGATTCAATTTAGATCTGATATTTACTTCCAATTGCTAACGTCCTGCATTCATCAACACTATGAACAGTGAAAACTAATCGAAGAACCTGTCCTTGCGCAGTCTAGCAGGAATGGTCCTCATGTTTGCAGGACTCTACATTGTCTTGTGGGCAAAGAAGAATGAACATTGTAGTCTGTTCGATGCCGATGGCGACGAAAACCTGCCGTTGCTGCTGTCTTAGATGTGCTCTGTGAAGCCAATTCTGCAGCAAGTAGATCTAGTAAAAGATGTATACAAGGTGTATGTGTGCAGAGTCTGAGACCTCTGTGATCTTAATCTTTGTCCCAAAACAAAGAGACTGAATCCTTATACTTTTTGCTCATCTCTTGTACTGAACAAACAAATGATGGATGAAAAAGTAAAACCCAGAACATGTGGATTCCTCTGTGGAGGTATTAATAATTTCACTACTATAACCAAATAAATAGATGTCATTAATCATGCTATGAACACAGTTGAAATTGTGGTAATAAAATGCGGCTGAAAAATCTTTTCAAAGTTGAAACAATCACGATCCACGTCTAGTTGGCAACCATGTATTATTTTTCTATGCAGTCAACTAAATAGAGTACAAGTTTCCCTCAAAACAAGATAAAGGTAAACAGCAATCAAGGAAATTACTTCTTTCCTTTTGACCAGATAAAATCTATGCTACAATGATTCAGCACTTGTTGTTAGAGCTAGTCCCAGGATATTTACCAAAGGGTAATTTTGGTAACACAACAAAGACAATAAAGCAGAAAGATAAAAGCGACAAGAACAAATAAAACACCAGAACACCAGATATACGTGGTTCGGTCAATTGACTTTGACCTACATCCACGGAAAAAAGAGGAGCAAATTACTATTATAAAAGAGGGACACTTACAAATGCCTTAGGAAATGTTCCTAGGCCATAAAACACCTTCAGCTTCCTAAACAAGAAGACTTCAAACCATAAGCAAGTTTTCTTGTGATGCCTGCTGTATTTCTTGTGGTGTGTGTGGTACTTCTCGTGGTGTGTCTAACATCAAAGCTCAGGCCCTTATTTATAGTTCCAAGACGAGACAACAAGTCTGATTTTCCCGATGTGGGACTATGGTACTTGCCAAACTAACAAATCTCCACCTTGGCATGTCCCAACAAAACTTGCTCCACCTTCTTCACAAAAGCCCCAACGGGCAATCACCAACAATGAACACCAACCAATTCCAAGCACTGCTTGAACTTGTAAACCGGAACATGCTTCGTAAGCATATCAACTGGATTGTCCTTCGTATAAATTTTCTGAACAAGGACCTTTCCCTCAGCAATCAACCACTTAGCGGAATTATCACAAGAAACTGCATCTGAGTAGGAAGTAGGCTCACCAACTTCACTTGTCTCTTCTGCAACAAACAAAGCATATGCAACCAAATTTGCATATCTTTGTGGTGGTCGAATATCTCTCCGTGGTCTATCCTTGGCTATGGAATATTGCTCTTCCTCTGGATCATCTGCGTCAGTAGACTCGGGACCACCTACTGGCATTCTTTGAGTAGAAGAGTTCGACTTAAAAGAATCTGAACTACCAATCTCAAGCTCCACCTGCTTCTGCGCACTATCATTTGTACAACTAGTAGATTCCTCTTTAGAAGATAGCATAGATAATTCATCAAAAGTAACATCTCTACTGATTATAAATTTTGGGGATTTGGGATCAGGACACCATAATCTGTATCCTTTCACCCCAGAAGCATACCCAAGGAAAATACACTTTTTAGCCCGAGGCTCTAATTTTCCTTCATTTACATGCATGTATGCTGGGCACCCAAAAATTTTAAAATCAGAATAATCAGCAGAAGTACTTGACCAAACTTCCTCTGGAGTTTTAAAGTTAAGTGCTGCAGAAGGAGCGCGGTTGACAACGTAACAGGCCATATTAATCGCCTCTGCCCAAAAGTCTTTTGTCAACCCTGCATTTGAGATCATACACCTCGCTCTCTCCAAGAGTGTTCTATTCATACGTTCAGCCACACCATTTTGCTGAGGTGTCATCCTAACAGTGCGATGCCGAACGATTCCTTCATTTTTGCAGAATTCTTCAAAGTCACCTTCACAAAATTCCATGTCATTATCTGTTCGAAGCCGCTTAATCTATTTACATGTTTGCTTCTCAATCAAAGCCTTCCATTGTTTAAAGGTTAGAAAAACATCATTTTTATGCTTTAGAAAATAAACCCAAACTTTCCTGGAATAATCATCAATGAAAGTCAACATATACCTGGCACCACCCTTAGACTGAACTTGAGCTGGACCCCAAAGGTCTAAATGAATATAGTCAAGAGTACCTTTCGTTTTGTGAACTGCCGGAGAATTGAAGCTGACTCTTTTTTGCTTTCCAAAAATGCAGTGTTCACAAAAGTCAAGTGGCCCAGTACTCTGTCCGCAAAGTAGACCCCTTTTGCTCAATATGCTCAAACCTTTCTCGCTCATATGACCCAAACGCATATGCCATAATTTGGTGATGTCAGAATCAGACAATGATGATGACGAAACTGCAACTGAACCTGTGACAGTAGTTCCCTGCAGAATATACAAGCTACCAGACCTACAAGCTTTCATAACAATAAGGGCACTTCTAGAAACTTTCATAACTCCACCTTCAACTGTGTATTTATACCCAAGGGCCTCTAGGGTGCCTAAAGAGATGAGATTCTTTTTCAAATCAGGAACATGTCTAACATTAGTGAGCGTCCTCACAATACCATCATGCATTTTAATTCGAATTGTGCCTCTACCAACAACATCACATGTGGCATTATTGCCCATCAAAACAATTCCACCATTACAAGATTCATATGTGGAAAACAAATCTCTATTGGGACACATGTGAACAACCTGAATCTAAAATCCATTCATTTTTAGACTTTGTCCTGTTATCAATAGCAAAGAAAATATTTCCAAAATTCTCATCAGATGCTACACTAGCTTCAGCGGATGCCAAACTAACACTTGTAACATTAGAATACCTTCTTATCGCATCACCTATGTTTGTACCAAATGTCACTTAAATATTCTCAAAGGCTGCTTAGCAATAAATACACCCTGAGAAGGACAACAGAAGAGACCACTGCATGCTGATCACTGCGATGATTGATTGCTCCAAGAAAAACTCTCATCCTTGTGGTTAACTATATACACAGTGGAAGCTCCAGCACAATATCTGCTAGTTCATACAACAAAAACTTGCAAGTTGGAGTCATCAAGGCCCTGAAATCCTGTGTCTTCTCCAAGTAAAAGAGTTTCTTTAGTTTGAGCAGCAAAGCTTACAGTCTGAGTCTGTAGTTATCCACCTTCCAGTCCTCTTGTACTCATCAAATTCTGCACTCTGTAAAGTGGTTGAATCTCCTTTAAGATCATTGTCCACCAAGTTATCATAGCCTGCATCCTTCAACATTAACAACCACGTTATATAGATTGATACTTGTTAGGAGAATGAGGAGAAGTAAGTTTAGATTGATTGTAAGCAGTGGAATTTGATCTACGTTCTTCTTTCCAGCAGCAGCAGAAGGCCTTCGAAGAAGCTCCTTCACACGTGCCGCTGTCATTTTTCTTCTACCAGCATTGCTGCTCGCTCCACCATTGAAGCCAGCAGTCAATGCAGCACCGCAGATTGGAAGAACTTTGCTGCATCCATCCATCAGAACACTACCCAGATGTTCCCGTAAGCTGTGGCTCCTGAGATGCTCCAGCTGCAGTGTGACACAAAGAACTCATCTCGCTGTCCTCACATTCCAATTCTCCCTTGTCTAAACATTACATATTGTGGAAGAATTTTAGCACTAATCCAACTACAGAAAAGTCAAGAGGAGGAAATCAGTGGTTTTATGAGCCAAAGATGCATCACAAAAAGAAAGCCAAACCAAAATGAAACAGAAGGTAGCAACCCCACCCCTTGCTCTTTCATGAATCATAATCCAATGCTCAGCCAGAAAGAAAGAAAAAAGTCAATGCTGCTGTGTGGTAAGTAAGGTTTGCCAAAAGATGATTTCATGGTTGAGTCAAAACTGCCCAAAAATGCAAAGCAACACAAAGAATTTTGGGCAAATGTTTCTGTTAAAAAGCCTAAGCAATTTGATCAAACCTCCTCAAAGCACTCTTTTATGTTTCTGTTAAACATACAAAGATAAAGATTGCTTTGGCTTTTTAACATAAACATTTGCTCCAAATTCTGTGATACAGGAGAGGATGCTTTGAGGGCCTCAAACCTCCTCAAAGCACTCTCTTACAGGGGTTCTTCAAGCTTCCTGTGTCATTTTTCCAGTATCAGATCAAATATAAACATATAAAGATGAAATCAGCAATGTCTCATCTATGCAACTACTACAGCTGGTATTTTTACTCTGTTAAATATCACCTGAAAAGAGTTAATTTTAGATTGATTAGTTGTGAAAAATGGTTTCGAAACAATCAATTCAGGATCTTAGACTTCAAATGGCAGATTCAATGTAAATCATTATGATGCATGTGATTGGGTGGTTTCCATAACATGTAAAAATAAAAGAAAAAGAAGAAACAACATATTGAACAAGAACAACAAAATATTGAGCCTTTGATTTAGGGTTCCTCCACCACTTAGCACTATCGATATATATTTTAAAGAAAATCTTTAAGCCACTGTAGAGTGAGTTGGGAATCCCTTTCTCCTTACCTTTATTGTTCAGATTTTTATTATTTTATTAAATAAAATAAAGTATGCTTCTTTCTTTTAAATTTAAAAATTAGACCAATATATCTAACATAATGTTTGGTAATGATATCATTATTTGTTTTAGGCTAATAGGAAGTCAAACTATTTTTAAAAAAATCAAACTAATAGGGCTCTCACAAATTAAAAGATTAATGCTAATGAATATCAAATTTACATTCCCAAGAACATTCAAAATGACAAAAGAAGTGAAACATGCTCTTTTCGGGAAGAAAAAATTCTTTTCAAGTATTTTACCACTTTGATTAGCCATTGTAGAATTAGTGTCTTTACTTTTGATGATATATCTTCAAACTTTATAAAGAAAGCTAGGCAATTAGAATAAGATTAATTTGTCAACAGACAGATAGAATCACTCTTACTAATTCTATCCTTAATGCTTCTTTAGCTTATGCCTTTAACGTGTCTTAGCTCTCTGGTAGGGTAATGAATGGTTTGGAAAAAACTATAAGAGACTTTCTTTTGAAACAAATGATAGATCCAAGGGTTTATACTTAATTGCTTGGGAGACTATTACTAAATCCAAACATAAGAGTAGTTTGAGTATATGCAATATCCACACTATAAATATTGCTCTCTAAGTTAGAAGGATCGCTATGTGTCTAAATCAGGAGGATAACTTATGGGTCAAAATTGTCACTACCAAATATGGGTAGGTTTCCATTGGAAGGGTAACACCACTAGAGTTGAAGGCTTCTCACTAAGGCTTTGCATCATTTGTAGTTTGATTTGTTGCATGTTATTGGGGATGATAGATGGACTGATTTTTTATATGATAATTAGTCTTTTGAATTATATTTTTCATTGAAACTAGTATTTTTTTAATGTCAACCTAGATTTTAAAAAATAATATTTTTAACTTATTTTGTGATGGGCAATGGAATTTATATTATCTTTTGGAGGTATTTGTGGCCCAGTTGGGGATAGATTGATTGTAAGGATTGATATTTTCCCGGTCCAAATGATGCACAATATGTTTAGATAGATGACTCCAAAGGGGTAGATATTATGTCCAAAATAGGGCTTGGCTATGTGTACCCATATATGCTGCCTTCACCTCAAAATCGATGGGAGCTTTGATTCAATCGCTCATCGAATCTAGCCAAATCTAATCTCTATCTTCACCTGACATAGAGGTGACATGGTGCTCGCTTGGGCATCCATGTGCGGATTGTGTGTATATCGAGGATTCAAAAGATCGGAATGATTATGGCACCTTAGCCTCACCCAATGGCATGCTACCACAACCTGTCAACTAAAGCAATAGGCTACGAAGCGATTAAACAAAGGGTCACCCCCGAAAATATAAATA
Source organism: Musa acuminata AAA Group (assembly GCF_036884655.1). Taxonomy (NCBI): domain Eukaryota; kingdom Viridiplantae; phylum Streptophyta; class Magnoliopsida; order Zingiberales; family Musaceae; genus Musa; species Musa acuminata. Next base: position 38,852,722 of record NC_088335.1, read on the forward strand.
ACCACCGATGTCATTTGCCCATTTCACATCTTTTACTACTCTCAGAGCCTTTAGACTTCAAACATTCAGGCCCTCAAAACTTTGAACATATTTAGTCATCCAGCCCCTCATAATTTAGGTATGAATGTCATCTTTCTCCGAGTCAAGCCCTACTTTTGAACGTGAGTTGGGTGACTCTCTAGTCCTGTCATCGCCTTCGGTGTTGATATTTAATACTTCCTCATCTAATGAAGGGGTCAAAGTTGCTCGAACGAGGGAGGCTACCTCCTTAGAGGTGACTCTCTCAGACAGTTTACGTTAGATTCTATAACTTCAACTCTTGGATCTCTACTATCGACCTTAAATACATAAGGGAGACTTTTAATATTCCTATCGAGTTCAAGCTAATCACTCCTAGGCCTAGTGATTGACCTTATGTGTTTCATCATTTATTCCGCACTTATCTTAACACCTTGGAGGTGGGACTTAGATTCCCCCTCCATCCTTTTTTTTTACTGAAATCCTTAATTTTTAAAAATTTTCTCTAGCCTAGGTAGTATCAAACTCCTAGCATTATTTAGCCTCTTTTGTTAGGGAGTATTAAAGGCTTAGAATTTCCCTATTGCCAACCTTGCTACTGGTTTGCTTCAATGTGAGCTTCAAGGATTCATTTTACTATTTTTTTTTTCCTAACATGGTTATAGAGTCCTAAGGGTATCTTCTTTTAACAATGTTATAAGAAGTGTTTGTTCTTTATTTCTTTATACAGGGGGTGGCTCGTCAACCTGACGTGGTCCACCAAGAAGTTTCAAAACCCGATCCCAAGGCTGAGAAGGTCAGAGCAAGAGCAACATCGTCGACTATCCGTGCCCCTATTGGAGACCACAGCTATCTTGCAAATGATTGATAAGTAGCTCATGAAGGTTGGAATCACCCTTGGGGGTGAGTATCTAAATTTGTCCCTCTCATTCTTCTTGTTAAGTTTGTTCTGATGTGTATCTCTTGTGAAAAATAAATCTTCACGCAAACATCTTCTAGGCTACCGAGGCTTCCGAAGCCCCTCAATACTAAGGGAGAAAATAGATGGTCAACATGCATCTATCGACCCAACAGACCGACACTACTGCTCGAAGCCAGAAAAGAGATGAGCCATCGCTTGAAATGTGTAAGGAGGCCTGTGTTATCACCAATAGTCAGGACTAAATGGTTATATCCAAGGTGTGGCTCAACAAATGCCTAATTGCTACAACTCCACCATCTTTGTCTTCCCCATCGAGTTAACATTGTGGGTGAGCTGAGGTCCCCTTGTCCTTCCAAGTGGTTGAGAGCTCTTGCGAGAGTTGGAGTCAAGATATACAACATCGTCCAACTGCAACGTCAAGTGATCAACAACTCTCACCCATTAGGTTCCCACCCATTTCTCGTGGTCGAGCATGTTAAGCCTGATCAATATGTTCAACTTGTGTCCCATTGAATCATCATCTAATATGTGGCAACTAGGTTAACATAAATGAGATAAAACCTATCCATCTAGTATTAGTTACATGAACATATTATGGGTTGTCTCTCTTCATTACCTATGTGGACCTAAGTCTAAAAGAGTGGTTATAAGCTATCCATTCAAAGAATATTTTATAAAAATATTTCTTTCTTTTTACTTAGATAAATAGTTATTTTTTGACATAATAATTGAAGTTAGATATTTTTTATTATTTTTTATCTATTATCTTGGGACTAACTTGGGCATGGAGAGTTGAGTCAAGAAATCTATATTTGACCTCAATCTTTGTATAACAAGACATACAAACGTATCTACTTTAGATCTCGGGAAAGTTTTAAATACAGTAGTATCTTTTCTTTACTATACATGTAGATCCAAAACACGTTGGGTTGATTAGGACATTATCCTTTTTTTTCCCAGTACCTAGATGACAAAATATTCTTTCTCATCAAAAATTTGAAAATACTTAAAATATTTAAATATTAACTAAACCTTATTTTTGATGGTTTGTTTCCTTTACCTCATAAAAAAAAAATCATTTCTGTATTAAAATTTATTGGTTTGTAACGACATTAGCATTGAATATCCAAAAAAAAAAAAAATCTCATTTCTACTTATGAGTATTTTCATCTTTTTTTATGTCTTCCGGTAAAGATAATACTTTCGGAAATCTTTGCCTATTAGAATATTTTGTGCTCTAATGATATTTGTGATTTACATTGTTAAAATTAATATAAACTATATCATTTATATATGATCAGACTCTATCACTTATCGCACACGTATTAAAGACATTATTTTCATGAATTAACAATTAAAAGTTAAGATTCAAAGCCGTGTGGCGTTTGAGCACTAAAAGAAACCTTCCTCTTTATTAGCTGTGCGACGCCGAGACGCGTTATGCCCATTTTAAACACCGACCACCTCGTGCCCTCCACCGACGGTATTACGTTCATATTTGTTATGGACTGTATAACTAACTCAAAATAGAAATTAACAACTCCCTCCACAACAATCTCTCCTTCACATTAATAATATCTTACTTGAGACCGAGTCCACGTTATTAATTAGTTTCTACAACCGCATCTCATAAACTTCGATGCGAGTAATCTCATCCGTTCCGTTCATCCACCTTCCGCTCCAAAATTATTTTCTTGATAAACCGCGGCTTCCTCGATCTCGTACCTGCCTTGCGTGCGCGGGCCCCGCCGGTTCTTTGTCCGCAATCATAGGAAGCGGTGGGCCACATCTGACGGTGGGAATCGGACGGCCGGGACCGCACCGCCGCGGATTGCCAACCGTCGATCTTCTATCGCCTTCGGCGGGAGCGACGCGGTGTCACGAGCCCACCGGGACCCGCCTTCGCTCCGCTGGACGACGTGCGTCGTGGTCGTACGCAACGGAGCCCATGGGCCCGTAAATTTACGAAAATACTTTCATACCTGTACACTCGATACGCGCTCTTTTACCTTTCTGGTGATTGGACAGAGCACGTACGATTGTCTCCGACCACGCAGGCAGGTCGAAGATGTGGGTTACACCTAAGGCAACGGTTCCCCTTTTCCTCTCAAGATCTTGACCGTTGACATTCCTTTCTTGCAGTAAGAAACAAAAAGGGGGAAGCGCGGCTGTGGTGGTCGTGGTTTGGCATGTCTGATCCATCATGTCACACACAATGTTACTTTTGATTAAAGCGGATGTGATTCTGAAATGATATTAAATTATAAAAATAAATGTTGAAAAAGGGAGAAAAATCAAGTCGATGCCTGTCACGTACATACGCTATGCCTGTCTTTAGCAATCCGTAGCCCTTCTTAAACTATGAAAAGGATCAAATTACGAGAATGCCACCCAACTGAATCTCGATTTGGGTCCGGTTGGCAGGTAAGTTGGTTTCCTGATCTCACGTCCGTTCCATCATACAACAGACGGATTAAAACAATTTATCGATTTACCATTCGGATTGATGTAGAATTCATTTTGCATGATTGACACCCGTAAATAATGCTTTGAAAGTGCCAAAAATAATAATATTCGTTTTTTTATTTGAGACATTCTGGGTTAGATGTATTGGTATTGTCAATTACATCGAATAATTTTGACAGATTGGGTTATCGAATTCGAATCATATTATTTATTATATTACGTACAAAATTGACACCCGTAAGTTATGCTTTTAATGAGTGATTTGATTGGAGGGTGGAAAGGCACTCATCTAAATGGCAGTAGGTCAATGACTTCCTCCTCGGGCTACCTTCTTCAATATTAATACGATATGGACATTTGAAGATAGCTAGCTACATGCGTCATAATACCATGGGAAGTGATTGGTTTCTCTTGGCAACCATGAAACCAGATATAATACAGAGTGATGTTAATGAATACGAGCAGTATAATTTGAGGAGTCAAAACAGGTTTCTATAGTCTAATTTGTAGGAGTCTTATATATATATATATATATATATATATATATATATATATATATATATATATATATATATATATATATATATATATATATATAATTTGACTCAATCTTTAATTTTAAGATCCCTTAATCTTTAATTTGACTCAAGAAACTATTAAATAGGAGGAAAGGTACTGTAATAAATATTAATTAAATACCAAGTAAAATATAGAAACATATATATAATTTGCTATAAAGATTTTGATTGGATGATCATTAATTTTTTAAAAAATGTTTTAAATACAGACTGAATTCGAACCTCCCTCATTCTTTATCAAGTGCAAATGTGGTCCGATTTCATCCAAAATTAAATATATATTAAATATATATATATATATATATTAAATAAAATAAAAAAATAAATATAATATTGGAATCCAGAATTCGATTTCATCCAAAATTCGATGATATCTTTATATGCATCATGATCTTATCCTAGAAGATTTCTCTGTTAATCTCAAACAACTTATTGACAGAGCTACATTCACATCCTCTTGGGTCTAATATACCGAATAATAATCAAAATAAAAATATGTTATACATCATTATAAATATAATTCGAGTATATATTATAAATAAATTGAAGAGAACATTTTATTCATAATATTGACATGATATACATAATTTTATTTCGGTGGAATGCAATTATTTTCTTCCTTAATTATAATAAAAATAAATGAAAGCGAAAAAGGAAATTGAACTTTTCCTGATAGCCGATAGGGGGCAGGAATCATTGGGGCTAATCCTGATATTAAAATGCTAGTTATGGACAATTCCGAAACACATTTATTGAAGCAAACTTTGATCCTAATTACGTAAATACCGGTCACGTCTGCCTTCATGTCAATGAAGAGAGAAGAAACTCGATAGGAGAGAGAGAGAGAGAGAGAGAGAGAGAGAGAGACAGAGGAGGGGGAACAGAAGTCGGCGGAGCGCACAGCGGCGGCGGCGATACAAGGGCGTCCTGAGGGCAAGAGAAAAGTTCTCTCCACCACCTCCTTCTTCCGGCCGTCGCCTCCGTGGGAGCGCTTTCGAAACTTTAAAGAAGCGGAACGGGCATTTGGTCGTCCGAGCCGATCTCAGCATTGGCGAGGAGCTAGACGAGGGCCTGATTGTAAAGAAAGATTGATTCTTTGGGCACGAAGTGGATACTGGCTCCGGCGGCAAGCTTGGATTTTTGATTAGGGCCCGGGAGGACTTCGAGAAGCTTTTCGAGGTTCTGACATCGTCGGGATCTGAAGATGGTATTGGATCGCTTATCTTATGATCGTTTTGTTTTCTTGTTTGCTTTCCCCTTCTTCGATCCTTTTCGAAAGAAAAATAATCTAGTGAGTTCAAAGCCTTTAAAGGCACTCTTTATTCTCCCATTGCTTTGTCTGTGTTCTCTGGGATCCAAGGCGCCACCAATTCCACGAGAAATTTATTCAAGTTGCTTATGTTTTTAGGCATTGCATTCCGGGCTTTTGCACTCAGCTTAACGACCAATTTTGATGAATGGATGATAAAATTAAGCGTTCTGGATTGGATTGTGGCTTTCTATGGCATGCGTTGCTTTGATTCGATGCTTGAATGTCCAACAATTCCCGATTCTTGATTCATGTTGTTTTAATCACATACGTTGAAACAACTGACATATATACTTCTCACACTGTAATGCATTTCTCTTGACAGGCAACCCAGCCCAATATTGCCGTGGGATCTGAGGTCTGGGTCGAAGATCCTGATGTGGCTTGGATAGATGGGGAAGTTTTGGACGTCAAAAGGGACGAAATCACCATTAGCTGTAGTTCTGGAAAGACGGTGGGTACTTTAATTAATCGTATCTGCATATAACCTGTCCTCCTAGAAATCAAGAGAGGATTATATGCTGTTAGTTTGGTACATATACATATCTTTTGAAGATGGTCCGAAGCTGTTTTTGTTCTTTTGATATTTTAGTATGACTATGTGGAACTAATATACCTAATATTTAGAATTAGGAAATTTAAAACCTATTTCCCTGTAGAAAACAATATATAAATGTATGTTCAAGCATTAACGTCGATATCATATTTGCACTGCAGGTGACTGCCAAAACTTTGAAGGTTCATCCTAAGGATCCTGAGGCCGCACCTGGTGGGGTGGATGACATGACAAAGCTTGCTTATTTGCATGAACCTGGAGTTTTACAGAACTTAAGATCTAGATATGACATGAATGAAATCTATGTAAGTTCTCTGGAACAAACTAAGCTGATCATGGTCTCTTTCATCCTCTCCGTGATTAACTTGTTGTACATTAAGATGAAATTACTTGTAATATTTGATTTATGCATTGATTTCTGAATTTCTTGTTTATTCTAGAATCTAGATAGTCCTTCCCCCATTCATTTATTGCATTGTTGAGCAGCTAACAAATAAAGTTGTATGACCAGACCTATACTGGAAACATATTGATCGCTGTCAATCCTTTCCGAAGGCTGCCTCATCTCTATGATAGCCACATGATGGAACAATACAAAGGGGCAGTTTTTGGTGAGCTAAGTCCTCATCCATTTGCTGTTGCAGATGCTGCATACCGGTACTATTTTACTCCATGAACTTCAGAAGATTCCCAATGATATCTTTTTCTCTGATTACACAATTGTCATAATGAATCAGGCAGATGATAAATGAGGGAGTAAGCCAATCAATTTTGGTAAGTGGAGAAAGTGGAGCAGGTAAAACAGAAAGCACCAAAATGCTTATGCGGTATCTTGCATACATGGGAGGTAGAGTTGCATCTGAAGGCCGAACTGTCGAGCAACAAGTGTTGCAGGTGAAATACCTTCCTGTGACTGGTTATAATGTCAGTCTTGAATGTGCAATCCTTTGTTTAAAATTTATTTTTAAATTTTGTTGTTCTTTCTTCTGCTTCTTTCATATAACCTTCTCTGTGGTATATTGTTTTTTCATATACAGTCGAATCCTGTTCTTGAAGCATTTGGGAATGCAAAGACAGTTAGAAACAACAATTCAAGGTCTGAAAATTCTGTTATGATATTCCTCTTAATTTCATAAGATCCACATTTATGCATATTATGGTTACTAAATACTGTTCCTTCTTTTGATATTCCACTTGTAGTCGTTTTGGCAAGTTTGTTGAGATTCAGTTTGATCAGAGTGGAAGGATCTCCGGAGCTGCCATTCGAACTTACCTTCTTGAGAGATCTCGGGTCTGCCAAGTATCTGATCCTGAGAGAAATTATCATTGTTTTTACATGCTTTGTGCAGCTCCGCCAGAGGTAATGAGCCTCTTGATGATTAGCTTTTTTTTTTTGTTTTGAGTTGTCCTAAGCCTGTGTGTAGTGATACTGTATGTTTCCGTGAACTGTATATAGATTGTCTGACAACTGTTGCAGTCTGTATAACAAAACCTTAAAACTATATATTCACAATATCATGTATGGGGCATTTGGTTTCCTGTAACTGGAAATGTCTGCAAGTAGCAGTCGTAGGAAAAAAAAATTAAATTCTGCATACAGAAATTTTAGGTCTGTTTGGATGCTTGCATGTATAGTTGGCTTTAAGAGGAAGGAGCAGCGGTTATGTAGATTAAGGTAGAGGAGGGGAGATAGGGGGATTGGTAACATGTTAGGAGGCAACCCGTATGAGGATGGAGAAGGTATCCAACCCACTTATGACAAGATATGGGTTCTTGCAAGTGCAACATGCAGCACTTCAATTTGCAAGTCCACTTGCAACATATAGGGGTCTAGTTGCATGTACTCATGCTGCAAGTGGTTTACTTGTAGGCAACCAAACACCTGCAAGTGATAGTCACTGCAGGTGACGAAATGTGACCTCAGTAAGTTTACAACTGGATAAATGCCGAACATTAAGATTGTTTTCCTTAGTGCAATTGATGTCCTTCAGAAGTTCATGCTCTAATTGGAATTCTCATATTGGTTATCATATTGACTGGCTGTAGTTATCAAAAGTTTGCATTTCTGATACTTAACTGAATATTTAAAATGTTATTTATCAGGATATAGGAAGATTTAAACTGGGAAGTCCTAGAACATTTCACTATCTTAACCAGTCTAAGTGCTATGAGCTTGATGGAGTAGATGATGCAAAAGAGTACCTGGAAACTAAAAACGCTATGGATATTATTGGAATAACTGCTGATGAACAGGTATTCTAATTTTTTTGTCTTATATAAGAGAGGAAACTAATATCCTAATACCCTTTTATTCTAGTTTTTTTCCATACCTAATGTATTTTTTTCTTCATTCAGGATGCCATTTTCCGGGTTGTGGCTGCTATTCTTCATTTAGGGAATGTTGAGTTTGCAGATGGAAAGGAAATAGATTCATCACAGCCAAAAGATGAAAAATCTTGGTTTCATTTGAGAACTGCTGCTGAACTTTTAATGTAAGAGTGACATGTTTGTTGAATTTTAAAGTGTACATAATCATGTGGGATGCAATTGTGGTAGTTGACAGCTTACGGATTTCCCCAGGTGTGATGTAAATGCACTCGAGGATTCTTTGTGTACGCGTGTTATTGTAACCCGTGATGAGAACATAGTAAAAACCTTGGATTTGGCAGCTGCTGTGCTTAGTAGGGATGCCCTTGCAAAAATCATATATTCACGACTTTTTGATTGGTAATTATTGAAGCAATATGCTATACTCTTTGTTTAGCCTTCTAAGTTCACTTTCTATCTTCCCTGTAATATTATCCTATTTAAGCGCATACTTCCTTCAATACATTCACCAGGTACTGATCACATTTTCTTTTCTCTTACATTCAGGCTTGTAAACAAAATCAACAATTCGATTGGTCAAGATCCTGATTCAAAGAACTTAATTGGAGTTCTGGACATATATGGCTTTGAAAGTTTCAAGACAAACAGGTGCTTAAGTGGTATGCTTTTGTGTTTGTGTAAAGTATGCCAACATCTTGTTGTGAACTATCTGGGTTGGAGCCCCTGTGCTCTATTTGCTAGTGATAATTTCCTTCCTCTAGATGCCACTTTTAGTTGAGTGATTTGATTTTTCTGTGCTATGTTTAGTAACTTTAGTTCGTAGATCAGTACATAAGTTAAAAATTTGTCTTTGCTTTTTATACTATTTGAGTTAAGATTTAGAACATATTGAATTACTTGTTCTTGCTTCTTGTTGTCGTATTCTTTTCAGAAGGGACTCAAGGAGATTACGGTAGCTCTTGCTAGATCATATGCATCCCTTCCTGGTTAAGAATCTCTGGCAACATACATTAAAAGGACTATCTGACAATACACTTTAAGCAAACTGTTTCAGTGCCTCAGAAAAAAATTGAGCAAACTCAGTTGCTGGAAATTTAGTTTCATATATGCCTTGGATGCAGGCACACTTGCCTTTTTTCAGTTTTCACTGGATGTGTTCTCTTTTAGATATGACCATGTTTTCTACATCTATTGAAATCTAAAAGTAAAACTATATTCTTTTGCTACATTTACTGAAAGCTAAGCGTGCAACTTAAATCTGTTAGGCTTGAAACTCTATATGATTCCTTTTTTCAAAAGAGTGAGCTGGATTCATATCATGACATTGTGGCCTTTTACATAGGATATCTGTAAAACTTTGATTCGTTGAAATTTAAAATTCTGGTTCATTTTTTTTCTTCTTTGGCTTGTAAAATTTGATTCTTATATAGTGTCCTCCTCTTACCACTATTATGCACTTCTGATGAAGAATGATCTGTAAAGTTTATCAGTTTGTAGCAAGTGGATTGAGTTCTAATACATTCACATTTTGCAGCTTTGAGCAGTTCTGCATCAATCTGACAAATGAAAAATTGCAGCAACATTTTAACCAGGTTTGAATAAATGGATGACATGCTATACCTTGCAAGCAACAGCAGTACTTGATAACAGGTTTTTCTAACTCATTTCCTTTTTTTCCATTGCAGCATGTTTTTAAAATGGAGCAAGAAGAATATACAAAAGAAGAAATCGATTGGAGTTACATTGAATTTGTTGATAATCAGGATATTCTTGATCTGATCGAAAAGGTTTGTTTGATTACATGTTCAGTAGCTGTTAGCTTCTAGTAGATATCATCATTTCAATCTCTCTCCCACCTTTGGTTTCAATTATTAATGGTCTTATTTTAATGTTTCTTCTTGATGAGATGCAAGTAACTTATGCATACAACAACTGGTAGAATTTCTTCTGCCTTTTTGCAACATATTGGGAATGTTCTCATGGTGCTATATATGCATATATAGAAATATTTTCTTCTATCAATATGGAACTTGTCTTTAATTCTGTTTTAGTGGATTAAAATTTCCTCACCCTTTTTTAGCAGCTTATATATTATAATACTAATGAATTTTGGTAACAATAAGCTACTTTTTGTTATCCTTCTGGAAAAGAACTTAGTTATTCATCCTTGACATTCTTAGTTTTCATTAGGAGATGTTTTATTGTCTTTTTAATTAAAAAAACCACACCTTTCTAATTAAAATATCCTGCAGCAATTCTTGGTATCATTGATTGGCCACAGAGGACCAAGTAGTCTCTGTTTAGGTAGCTGAATATTAAACTGTTGAGTGCAAACTTTTTGGGGAAGTTAAATGCACTCTTGAGGCTACAAGGTAGCATCATGGTGAGATTTCTGTAACATTGTCGACAAACGAAGAAAAGATTAACAATTAACATCCATGATTGATCTTATTACATGATTTACTGTTACTTATACAATGAAAATATCTAAAATAAATTTGACGAGTTCTAGGATCATAGATTACCCTAAGATGAAAATTCAGAGAGAATCTGGTACAGGATACTCCCTCTCTCCCTCATTTTCTACCCTTTGTTGGTGCTGGAAATGAAGATTTAAAGGCTGATTCCCAGAATTCATGATATGACGGTGTTGGGTGGTTGCTCTTTTCTCTTTGTTCTCAATCAATGTAGCCCCCATTAATGGACACCTAACTGTAGCTTTGGGACTTGAAGTAATTATTGGGAACTGGAGCTATTTCTAGAAAACAAAGGCATTGGATTGCAGTATATTATCAACCAGTTATTGAATGTGCCTCACAAAGTAGGTAGTATTAAATTGTTCAATTTTGGTTTACATTCTTCTCCCATTCTCTCTCAAAATGGCCAAGTAAGTTTTATTATGATTTATGAGAGCATCTAGTTGCCATGGGACAAATGTTTGTCTGATTTCTGTTATATGTCTATAGAAGGAGAAGAAGAGAGAAGAATTGGACGCAGCTAAGGATTAGGAGGGAAGTTGTGCTATTATCATTAAGATAAAAAAATATATACTTGGCTCATCAGAAAGACGCTGTTGACGTATTGATTGACCTTAAAATTTAGTTGGTTGTTGATTGGCTCCATAGTTTAAATTTGGGAATTAAATTGTCAAGATTCAATTTATTTGGGAATTAATTTTTTATATTTCTCTGATGATATTTTGATGTTGTAACGAAGCTTTGATCCTATCTCTTCATTTATTAAAATTGACACGTGATATTTGTTTGGTCGATAGGTCCCTGTTTGTAATATTCATTTATTTCTGCAGCTTCTTGTTTCTGTTTCAATGTTTTCAGAGGAGACATGGAAGTGTGACATGAATATTAAAATTTTTTCGTAAACATTTTAGCACTTTCACAGGTTTAATCACTGACATCCCTTAGAAAGGTTGACCTGAAAATTTGAACATAAATATGCCATATGATTATCATTATATACATGCATTCCTCATGTATTATTGGTTTCACTAGGTTTATCTAATCATGATATTTGACTATTGACTTTCAGAAACCTGGTGGAATAATTGCTCTTCTTGATGAAGCTTGGTATGTATGGGCATGTCAGCTGAACTTGGTCTTTGTTCTGTTTGTCTACTAGTGCATTTGCATTAATAAAAATTATTCTCTGTTTGACTGATATCAACATTTTCTTGATTCTGTTATGCAGCATGTTACCCAGATCAACGCATGAAACATTTGCTCAGAAGTTGTACCAGTCCTTCAAAAACAATAAGCGGTTCAGCAAGCCAAAATTATCACGCTCTGATTTTATAATTTCCCACTATGCTGGTGATGTGAGTACTTTAATTAATGTTATCCTTTTTATTCACTATGATTGTCAAACAAGAATGCTTGCAAATAATAAAAGTTTGAAATTACTTTTCCTCATCCAGGTCACCTACCAGACAGAATTTTTCTTGGACAAGAACAAAGATTATGTTGTTGCTGAGCACCAGGCACTCTTGACGGCCTCTAAATGTTCTTTTGTTTCAAGCCTATTTCCTCCTCTCTCTGAGGATGCATCAAAATCCTCAAAATTTTCATCAATTGGCGCTAGATTTAAGGTACAACAGTATTTTTTCTCAATTTAGGTAGTGCATCTATCTTTCAAATTACTTATTCATGATTTCTGGCAACTATGCAGCAACAATTACAGGCTCTGCTAGAAACTCTAAGTGCCACTGAGCCACACTATATTCGTTGTGTGAAACCAAATAATCTTCTGAAGCCAGCAATTTATGAGAATCATAATGTTCTCCAGCAGCTACGTTGTGGGGTAGGATTTTATATTAAGTTTGCATCTTGCTTTGCTGATTTTCACATAGTAAGCATCCAATATCTATCATTTTTTTCTCCTTGATTTAGGGGGTGATGGAGGCAATTAGGATAAGTTGTGCTGGATATCCAACTAGACGAACATTTGATGAATTCATAGACCGTTTTGGCATCCTTGCACCTGAAGTTTTCGATGGAAGGTAAAGTACAATTAACCCAATATTGTCTGGATGATGAGATTTGCTTAGTCCGATATTATTTTTCTCATGGCAGTTGTGATGAGGTAGCTGTCTCAAAGAAGTTGTTAGGAAAAGTGAATCTCAAAGGCTATCAGGTACAATTAAAAAATAGAAAGCAACTTGCAACTTATTTGTTTTCTATTATTTTTCTTTCATAAAAACTGAGTCATTGTTTCAATGGAAAGATATAACAAACAAATTTTCTTGAGCCTGCTACCCCCAGTGTGCTGCCATAAATTTTCCAGTTCACATTATTACTGGCTTTAGAAAACTTTGCTGACCTAAAGACTACTGAGCATAATTAGCTCAATTAATAAAAGGTTCCATGATACATAGTCCATTGGCTGATGTCCTCTCAGGTTAAACAAAGGTAACAATTACACATCCTCTGGAAAAACTAGGCTTGTCAAAAATTTTAAACTAAATTGGTAAACTAACTTCAAATAATGGAATTATTTCACTTGCTATGCAGCTTCTGCAGTTAATGTTGGTAAATTTGTATTTAGTAGTCAGTCAGATAATATTATAATAATTCTGTGCAAAAATACAACTTGTTTAGATACTAATTGAAGCTTGGAACATCAAAATAACATGAGACAACATTGAGTCAAGGAATTAATTGTCTCACCATGCCTTTGTTCCTTGATGTACTGGGGACATTAAATGGGAGAAAAATAAGGACATAGAGAACAGATAAAAGTCTTGTTCCAAATTGCCAATTTTTATGACTTATTGACCTTTATAAATCTACATCCCCTTGAAAGCACACCATTAACTTAATTTTATGCCTAGCCACACATACTAGCCCAGTACAAATATTCACTGCCGAATATATGTCAGCATGAGATTTACCAGCACATGGGAGGCACCAGCTGTCATGGCAATCCATGCATGGAGGCATAAGCTTTTATATTTAATTGAAATGAGGGCTTGATGATTGTGCCATACTGTTCAATAGTTTGAAAATGATGCGTCACTAGTGTTTTCGACATATGTTTATAATATGTGGATGTCATCCATTAAATAAGCTTTAAATACTAGTATTTGAGTAATTTATCTAGTCTCTGAAGCTAATGTTATCATAATAGTTCTGACTAGGGGATTTTTTATATTTTTTTAGTTGATAGTTATTTATTTGGAGTGTACCTTTATTAATATTAACAATGATCATGGGCAAGGATTGAAATATTGTACCGTACCAGAGTTTCGACATTCGCTCGGTATGGTATGGTACGGTACTGTATACCGAGCGGTATACCGTTCAGTATATATATATATATATATATATATATATATATATTGTCCGGTATCCGATCTGCTGATGGACCGGTACTTACCACCCGTACCGAACGGTATTATTTGAAATTGAAGACCTTGATCATGGGAATATTCATTGTAATAAGGTTATCAACTTTCCTGCTTATAGTAGCTTGATCAAGGTGCTTGCTTACCTTATCTGTTAACAGTGGAACAATTTAATCATTGTGTTAATTTAATGAAATAATTTTACAGCTGTATCAAACAGTCAATAAGAATGCCCACAATCTGATACCGGGCTCAGGGACAATATTTTTAAGAAACCAATACTCTCTGATGCACAATTGTAGGATTATGGATTATAATGTCAACAGATTCCATGGGGGTTCATAGATCTTATCTCATGATAGTGTCACATTTCAACATATTTTAGTCCCATCATCATTAAGGATCATGTCTTATGAGTCCTCTAAGTCTTATCTCTTATCTCATGGAGTACTTCTCTAAGTCTTTTAATTTTAGGAAGTTATACACAGTTGAATGCTGTTAAGTGGAGCTTCTCCACTTCTGACAATGCCACCTGGAATTTGAAGGTCTAATTTGTGGCATCAGTCGCAAGTGGAACTCTCCCACTTGAGTTATACCCCTGTCAGAAGTTGACAAGGCACAAGCTAGTTCCAAAGTCAAATAATTCTGCAGCAAACTTAAGGTCTAATTTCTTAGACCCCTTAGATATTGGATCCTCCCAACAATTAGATGTGCCTTCTAATGGTTCCTTGACAACTAGAACTAACATGTCACATAGTTATCACCAACTGTTGGCAAGAGGATGAAAGATGATCAGCTAGTTCATAATTGGATGTTTAATCAGGTTTACTTTTTCTGTTAGAGCAGTGATTTAAATCTTATCTGTTCCACTAAATTTCTCTCTCTCTCTCTCTCTCTCTCTGTGTATATTTATTCATATTTATGGGCAATATCAGATTTGTGGTATGTGTGATTATGAATTCTTGTAACCCCATCTCTACTCTTCCCATGTTAGTCCTCCATCTTCTAAATATGGTATGTAGATTATTGACATTGGTCTCACATGTACAATTTATGTCCTCTGATATATCTAAGATGATTATGCAAGTATTTAAATTATCCAACTGATATAAGAAGAGTTATAACTCTTGATAAGTACAATTAAAGTATATTCTAATTTCACTTTTGGCTTGTGGACAAACATTATTGAAGACTGTTGTTATACAGTTGGCATAGTACCTTTGTCTGTAGTAAATGAAAATATGCTTTTCCAATATTGTAAGTTCTTGTAAATATGGTTACATAAATAGGACCCTTAAATTATGAGTGTCATTAAATTTTCTATGCTAAATGGTACTACTAAGTATTAATTAGATTATGCAGTGACAGATTGTCCTAATATTTTCACCATTCAGATAGGAAAGACGAAGGTGTTTCTTCGAGCTGGACAGATGGCTGAACTTGATGCCCTTAGAAATGAAGTCTTAGGGAGATCTGCTAACTTAATTCAAAGAAAAGTTCGATCATACTTGTCCCGTAGAAGTTTCATTTTGCTGAAAAAGTCTGCCATAATGATTCAAACAATATGCAGAGGTACTCATTCTGTAATATGCTTGTACCAGTTATGACTAATGGTATTAATAATTTTGTTGTTTTCATTTCTCTAACATATATACAGGTTTTTGTCTCAAGCTGATGTAAGGTAATGTATTCTCTTTTTTACTTTGAAGGACAACATGCAAGGCAAATTTATGAGATCAAGCGGAAAGAAGCTGCTGCACTTAGGATTCAGACATATTTTCGTGTGCATTTTGCAAGAAAAACTTACAAGGAGTTGTTATATTCATCTATCACAATTCAAGCTGGTTTACGTGGGATGACTGCTCGTAAGGAGCTTCGTTTCAGGCAACAGACAAAAGCTGCAACCATTATTCAGGTAAAATACTGAAGAAATGAATGGATTGCTTTGCACCAGTTATGGAAAACTGGAATTCTTCTGACACTACATGCATACTTTCATATAATCACATGCGCATAATGATTAAATTACCATCATGATATGTATGGCTTCATTCTGAGTAATCTTCGTTGTTCTGATGAACTGCAGCTGACTAATAATGGATAATGTCTTAATGGTCTATGCAATCTTGATACAGGATTACATAGACCAATTTCTCTTCATTTTTCTATTTGTTCATTATCTCTTTTGTTTGTTTATTGTACTTGTTCAAAATGCTAAACCTTTCTTCCTATTCTTTATCATGTTTCTTTTGCTAGAGTCGATGCCGCCAATACTTGGCATGTTTGCATTATTCAAGAATGAAGAAAGCAGCAATCACTACTCAATGTTCATGGAGAGGAAGAGTTGCGAGAAGTGAACTGCGGAAATTAAAAATGGTAAAACTTTTACTAAACATTTCATGTACTTTTGTTATCATTGACGTTTTGAATAGGAGGTTAATTTGCCTGATTAATATATGTTGCCTGAAGTTTCTTATTATTAAGCTCTAATTATAGTTGATACAGAAGAGCAAATTAATTGATTCTGATTGTTCCTAAGTCATCTTTGTTTGAGGGGGCTATTCTAGTCTAAGTGCTAGATATGTTCCCTAGAGTGGATTATGAAACTAGTGTTGTGTGTTTCCTGGCCATATGGAAGCCTAGATCATAAGTCTTTTCCTTTTAGAGCTAGACATAGGTATAGTGAATTTCTCTTTAAGAGATTTGTTGAACTTACCTTTGCTTCAGGAGAACATTAGAGGTATTTTATTTTTTTATTGATTACCATAACTTCTTGATGCAACTTTCCTATCTTCCTCTCCATATTTAATCTGACACTTTCCTGCCAAGTGTTCTATGAAACCAACTTCATGTCAATTTTAAATTGTCTAGAATTGAAATTCAGCACTAAATAATAAAAAATCTGCATAACAAGTAGATATATGTATGATTCCTAAAATGTGTTGGAAGGAGCAGAAGCTAGATATGAAGCATATTGTGTACGTATGATCCCTGAAATGTGTTGGAATGACCAGAGGTCAATATGAATCATACTGCCTGTACTACATTAACAAATTTATGAGTTCTGAGCTCCATGTCTGTTGTTACTAATGTGTGACAGCTTTAATATGAATTTGGTATCTTACGTAAATTTATGAGTTCTGAGCTCCATTTACATCATGTTGTATATCTTACGTAAGAATTTGGTATTTGTGATTTTGAGTGGCAAATTCAATATGAAAATAATATTCTGCTTGCTGTATTGCGAAGTTAGTATGCATATCTAATCAAATAAGTTCAGATTGATGGAATGCAGCAGTGAGGAAAATGGTTTTATGACAAATTGGCAAGAATGAGACATCAAATGAGATGTTGCAGAAAATAGGTTGGCATATTTTAATACAACATAACAGCAAGAGTTAAACAATCAAAATGGAGAAAGGGAAGTGGGAAAAAAGAAGAGACACTGTTTCTAGGGTGATCAGGGATATGTAGATAGTTAGATGGTACCAGGGAATGTTGTTGGAGTTAGAAGTTGGAGATCAAGCATATTGTCTGTGTGATGCTGAGATGTGTTTGGGTCCTGAGCTCCATATTTGTTTTTGCTAACCTGTGACATCTTTACTACTTACGTATGTGAGAATTTGGGATTTGCAATCCTAAGAATGGGAAAATCAATGTGAAAATAAAATTCTGCTTGCTTTCTTGCAAAATAGCTTACAAATTTGATCGAAGAAGTTCAAGATGATGAAATGCAACAATGAGGGAAATGGCTGTGATAAATTCTTAAGAGTGAAGCATCAAATGAGTGATGTGTTGCGGATAATCAATTAGAATTATTTTAAAACAAAATAGCAGCAACAATGAAAGATCAAAAATGGAAAAGATGAAGAGAAGAACTGAGACTGAGAATGATATCTTGAATTTTTTTTATCACGGTACAGACAATTTTTGTCTTGTAGGATTAATCATGCACTTATTGTTGCTTACTTTTTCCTTTCTTTTTTGGTAGGCTGCAAGAGAAACCGGTGCCCTTCAAGCTGCTAAAAATAAGTTAGAAAAGCAAGTTGAGGAACTTACATGGCGTCTACAGCTGGAGAAACGCATACGGGTAAATATAGAAATCATGGTGGCCTTTCCTGTGAATTTTATATCTTGACTGTCTATAGATCCAAAATCACGTTAGCTGTACCGGTATTTTTTTGTGTCATGCTTTTGTGTTTCTTGGTAATATTCTAATTAAAATTGTTAAAATGTGTTTGTGATGTTTAATGTTAAATACTATCTACGGGAGCCAAGTGACTATTTATAAATTTATCAGATCAGTGTCTTGTAAAAGTCATTATGCTTCATCTAGTGATATCCTGAAATCAGAAAGTATTGAACTTACAGGAAATGGATGTCATAAATAAGTCAATTTTATTTGTTCCTTAATCTATAAATTTCCTATAATATTCTTCTAAATTCTAAGTTTAGTAAGTCTAATTTTTTTGAAACTTGAAACTTGAATCCTCATTATAGTGTTAGAAATGGAAAGAAAAAGTCTCTAAGTTTTAGTTTTCTGCTGTCTAAAATGCTGATTGAGATCACATAGAAAGTTCAGTGAACTAACTTCTAGAACAGAAAGAAAATCAACATGAAAAATTTAATTGGGAAGGGCAACTAGTTTCACTAGAAATCAGTTGATTGATAGGTAGTAGTTTCTTATAACAAAGGAACTAGGTACACTGTGGTATTCTGAGGTGTATTGACTACCATTCCAGTCTAGCTGCGTAATATCATGTTGCTGTATCATGGTACCACCCCTGTACCAAGATTATACAATGTTAATATTTGTCAAATAGGTGTTAACTGCTAAGCATATGTACTGGTCTGACTGGGTTCTGGTACTAATATGACTTTTCAAACCATTCTTACAACCATGTAAGCTAATTAATAATAATAAATTCATCAGCTGTGACCTTTCATATTTCCTGCAAGCACTTTGGTTGAACTTTAGTGATACAGAGATCTAGGTTTTGTTCTACTTAACCTATAATCTTAAAGGTAGTATATTCACATAATATATGCATATATACACTGTTATTGAAGTCTTGAGGTGCAATGTAGTTAAAATTTTGAGCATTGCCACAAATGAGTACTATAATGTTAGTCTATGATTATCACACAAGATGATATCTATGAGATGCGAGAGATCATGTTTATTTTATTTGTGAAGGTATATATCATCAGTTCTTTGAGAAGAGAAGAGGTTAAACAATTGGGTATATTAGTTCATTGTTCTCTATTTATTCTCTGTTCTTTACTTTTATTTTTCTTTTTTACTTAGTGTTTTTCGGACTTTGCTACTTTCCTCTTCTTTTTTACCACTTATGTTATCAAATTTCACTATTGACTAAGTCAATAACACTTTAATTACTGAGCTAAAAGGATATTGGTGAATGATAATTACATCTAAGTTCTGTTTGTGTAGATGATTTATAATTTATTTATTTGGAGTAACATTGCTTCAATTAGGCATGCACCTTGTGCCAAGGCTCCTAGAGACCTTAGCATATGAACATCTATGTCTGTATATATGATACACATGCACCTCGCATCTAGGCTTCTGGAGATCATAATTAAATACATTTGTGCATGCATTCATATTTACATGTATTTACTCACAGGGACATGTCTGTGGCAATTTGACTTTAAAGAAATTTTCTCTCTCTTTCTTGTAGGCGGATATGGAAGAAGCTAAAACACAGGAGAATGCAAAACTGCAAGCTGCTTTGCAGGAGATGCAACAAAAATTTGATGAAACAAAAGCTTTGCTAGTAAAAGAACAGGAGGCTGCCAAGCAGGCTGCTGAACAAGTTCCTGTCGTTAAAGAAATCCCAGTTATTGATACAGTTCTTATGGATAAGCTTAGGGATGAGAATGAGAAGCTTAAGGTGAGATGATCCATGTAGTAGGGTTTGTATCTCTTCAGTTAATTTCTTACTGCCAGAGCAAACTCTTTAGTTGGATTCAAATGCATTTGACATAGCTGCAATTGATTATGGAATCATTTATTACTTCATAATATGTAGGCTTTGGTGAGTTCTCTTGAAATGAAGATTGATGAATCTGAGAAGAAGTATGAAGAAACAAGCAGAATTAGTGAGGAAAGGCTGAAGAAGGCAACGGAGGCAGAATCTAAGATCGTTAACCTCAACAATGCAATTGAAAGGTCCTACTTTGTTGAAGTTTTTAGGGATATGAGTATATATCTCCTCTGATTTGATATCTTATAATGTTAAATCTACATATTATTAAATCTTATGTGGTTATCTTCCCTTAGTTTAGTGGATTAAATTAACAAAATTGTATAATCTTATTTGATCTGGGGACAGGCTTCAAGAGAAACTATCTAACCTGGAGTCAGAGGATCAGATTCTTCGGCAGCAGGCTATGTTGCATTCACCAATAAAACGCATGTCAGAACATTTATCAATTCCAGTCACTCCTACCAATCAGGTACTGATTTATTTTCCAACAAGGATCATTTGTTTGACTCTTTTAGTATGTATGATATAGCATCATTCCATTTGTCTTTTTGAAGCAGAATTTGGAAAATGGTCACCATGATTTCCAAGAGCCTAAGGTTTGTGCAATCAATAAGTTCAATATGTTAAGTTTGCTTCATATACATACAAAACTTGTCCTGTATGATTTGTATCATAACAACATTAATCTGTTTAGGAAGTTCAGAGTGCACCTCCTGCTGTCAATGATTATGCAAATGGTGGTACCAAGTTAAATAGACCCTCCATCGAGAGGCAGCAGGTATATGTAAATAGAACACAAATCATCAATCTATTAGGTGCACTGCTTTTGTCTTAACAGGTAGATGTTTTTATTATGCAGGAAGATGTTGATGCCCTTATTAATTGTGTCTCTAAAAATATCGGATTTAGTGAAGGAAAGCCAGTATCTGCATTCACAATCTACAAATGTCTTATTCATTGGAAATCATTTGAAGCAGAAAAGACTAGTGTTTTTGATCATCTTATACAGATGATCGGTTCTGCAATTGAGGTAATTTGTGCAGGATCAGTCCACATGCTTTTTTTTTCATTTTCTTTCCTGAATATAACAAGTGACATATAAAGTTTCTTCATTTTCTTTCCTCTCCGTTTGTGCAAACTACTTAAGGTGGAAAATTCATGGAATTGGTTCTCAGAAAACTACTTTTTCTGTTGCTTGGTTGGTTAAGAAACAAAAATATCTGGGAGTTCTTTTTCAGATTTCTAGGAAATTTATGGCTTTTTTTACAGATTTTTCTAGTTTGGAGAATGAAATCAAAATTTTTCCAAAATATTCTTCGCATTATTTCTTTGTTTTCTAAAAGGAGACAAAGCTTTACTTTTTCTCTGCATTTGCAGCATCAATAAAAGAATAGACTAGCCTTTTCATCCTTTTTCTATGATCTCAACAATTCTATTTAGTTTTGATGGAAATATTTTTTGTGGAAAATTCATTTCCACTGATTATTTTGCAAGGAAACCGACTCTTATCATTACATAATGACATATTGTTATTGCCAATGTATTGACGGCTTACGTATTGTTTCTTTTTTTTATTTTGGAGTTGTATTTCATCATCCTGCCTGATGGAAAAATTGACACAGTAGCTTGATGAGCCTATAACCGCATCCCAAGTTAATACCAAAGTCCAATGTAGCCTTAAACAACAGAATGTTCCTCCCACTTTCAATATGGCACTATTAGAGATGTTACAATCTCCTCGTTCAAGTTTTAGTGTCTTTGTCAAGTCTCAAGGCTAATGCATACTTTGGAATCATGTCCTTTGTTGCTTCTAAGTGATGGTCATTGACAATAGCTCATACAATTGAACTTACAGTTCTTGCTTGTTTTGTTGCTAGCCATCCTACAATTTCTAGATTCTACATTGATTGTCATCTGATCGCAGACTTTCTCGATCTCTGTGCAGGATGAGCATGACAATGACCATCTTGCATACTGGCTATCAAATGGTTCTACTTTGTTATTCCTGCTGCAACGAAGTCTTAAAGTTGCTGGTGCAGTTGGGAGTACTGCACAACGAAAACCTCCTGCGCCAACATCATTTTTTGGGAGAATGACTCAAGTATGCAAAAACTGTTAATATCTCTTGCATTATGTTTGGTTATCTTGAGTTGTTACCCTGGGCCACTGCATCTGGCTTTCATCTATGATACTTATGTTTAATACAAATCTTTTTTCTTTTTTACTGAATGCTAGAGTTTTCGCTCCTCATCTTCTGTAAGCCTTGCTGTGGATGGACTATCTGTTGTGCGCCAAGTTGAGGCAAAGTATCCTGCCTTGCTTTTCAAGCAGCAGCTAACAGCTTATGTGGAGAAGATATATGGAATTATCCGTGATAATGTGAAAAAGGATTTATCTTCCTTGCTATCGTTATGCATCCAGGTATAGAGTATTGCCACAAATACATGTCTGTTAGATAAAATGTATGTTTAATAACTAATGTTAGATGAAAAGTATGTTTAATAACTAATTGGAGTTAATGGTATGAACCTTGAGTTAATTTTCTTTTTTTAGTTGTGTCATATTAATTAGTTTAAGATGGAACATTTTTTGCTTCTAATGTGCTGATACTAATAGTTTTTTGATATTTGGGATTTCGTTTACCAATTTGACTGTTTGTCCTCTAAATATTGCCAACAGTCAAAACCTGTTTTCGTCAATTTGGAGGACTTTTCACTGTCTTAAGTCTGTTTAATCAAATTTTAAATAAGTACATGTATGTTGTCAGATCATTTCTTAGTTATAATTCTACAACATACTCAACGTTTAGGTGGAACATTTCATGATGTTAAATTCTGATCCTTTACCGTAGAGTAGAAGTCATTACTTAATGTGTGAGCTATTCATGGAGTACCCAACACTTGAAACAAATTACTTGTTGTATACCTTGTTCTGTTCTCCTAAATTCTGCTCTGGAATGCTTCTCTGTCATCATATTTTCTATGGATGAATTATTATAATCTTTTGACAATATAAGCACATCTCAATTGCTATTTTATTGATCTTGATACTCAGGCCCCAAGAACAACAAGGGCAAGTATGCTGCGAGGTGTTGGGCGTTCACCTCGTCAGACACAAGGGAACCATTGGCAGAACATCATTGAGAGACTCGATAACCTCCTTAAAACAATGCAAGAAAATTATGTATGATGTCTTAATTAAAATGAAGTAAAACTGTACCTTTTGGGAGTCCATCATAGAACTTTAAGTTAAATCTGTTGTTTTTCAGGTACCTCTTGTTCTAATTCAGAAGATGTACACGCAAATTTTCTCATTCATCAACGTACAAGTTTTTAACAGGTTAGTGACTGTTTGATATTTTTTTTTGTGTAGTAGGTGATTAGAATATAATTCCTTTACTGCTTTGCAGTCTGCTTCTTCGTCGTGAGTGTTGCTCTTTTAGCAACGGAGAGTATGTGAAATCTGGTCTAGGTGAACTGGAACTATGGTGTACAAAAACAAAACCTCAGGTATAAATGTTCGTTGCGGTTGTTCAATGCAGTTGTTCAAAGGAATATTTAGTCCCTGTAGTATCTGATATTCATTCTCCTTTCAGTACACAGGTTTGTCTTGGGATGAACTTAAGCACATTAGACAAGCTGTTGGTTTCTTGGTAAGTAATTTCTATTTCTATCTGTAGCACATGGCAATGATGCTCTCTCATTTAAGAAGCTAGCTTTATACTTGAATTATAAATATAACATCTTGACATAAGGCAGCCATGTTTTGTGCTGTGCAGTTGCAATGAATTCTATCTAGATCCATGTGAATGCTATATTAACAAATAAGATGCCTTCTAATTATGCAATATTGATTTCAAATTATGCAGCTAAGAAGTTAACTTTTAACTTGCATCCTGTTACTGTTTACTGTTTACTGTTTTACTCTATTAGAAAATATAACCGAGCACAATAGTATCTTGCTTTGGAATCTTATCTATTGACCTCCCATGACGTTAACATGTACAACCAATCATGTCATGCTTGTTTGGATAAATAAAATACTACTTGTGCAGGCCAGTTTTTATAAAGGATCCAGCAACTGAACTGTGCAGGCCAGTTTTTAGTACTTAATACTTTGGGCTAGTTTAAATAATCATAGTGGCTTAACCAGAAGATGTGAGTTCTCTTTATAATCTTAAATCCTAGGAACATGTTTCCTATGATGTTCTTATAAAGCCAGTTGTTTCCTGGCTGCTATTTTTGGCTTGTGTACATAATCAATTGAAAGGGTTGTTTGGTTGCTTACAACTAGACAGCTTGCAAAAGCATTTGCTGTAAGCAGTCCTGTTGCACATGTTTGGTTGCCTGCAAGTTTTCAGTTGCATTTTGGATTGTCATGCAGTGCAGCCACTGACAATGGTCCCTCACCTGCTTCATCCTTTCTCTCCTCCCTCTTCACTTTTCCTTCTTACTCTCATCTTCACTTTGGCCACCACTTCAAAGCATTGCCAATGAGGTCATTTTCTCCTGCTCCTTCCTCCCGCATCCTGTTCTCTTATTTTCCACTTTGGTCTGCTGCTTCAGCTTCCAGCAACACAAGGGGTACCCCTTGCTTCTTCCTACCTCTCTTGCTTTCTACCTTCGATCAGTCCCACCATAGCTTCTGCAGACATATAGACCGCTCCCTTGATCCATCTCTTTCTCTCTCTCCATCCTCTGTGCCACCTCAACAAAATAACTGCTGATGCAGATAGTTATGGATGAACTTGATTTGCGTGAATATATTGTGATGAACAGGTTATATTGTTAGACCATTATCTCGTAGTTCAATCATTTAAACTTTTATTGCTACAGTCTCAGAAGCTTACTTGGTAGTTTAAACGTCTTTTTTACAATCTCTCTTGTTATATGCAGGTGATATTTCAGAAGTATAGGATTTCATATGATGAGATTGTGAACGATCTCTGCCCAGTAAGATCACATTGACTTGCACCCTCTTGTCTGTGTTTATTGCTGGAAGTGGTGTGTTTGTGGGTCTTAGTTTTAATTAATGCTCAGTAGGTTTGTTATTGGGAGGGGTAGTAGATTGGTCGTATTGTGCTCCTGGTGAGGGGTGGTTGATTGGATCTAACAGTCTCTTATGGTTCTTTCTTCCTGCAGGTTCTTAGTGTCCAGCAGCTCTATAGAATTTGCATTCAGTACTGGGATGACAAGTACAATACAAAAAGCGTCTCTGCAGATGTAAGTTCAAGGAATTAGTTTACCGTGATATATATATATGTATGTATATATATATGTATGTATGTATATATATATATATGTATGTATACATATATATATATATATATGTATGTATACATACATATATATAACCATTAGTACTTGTTCCTGTATACATTTAGTTCTTGGGTTTATGTATTATGCGGTGATTTACCTCAGGGCATGTCTAGACAACTGTGTTTGGATATGACTTCACATGAACAATAAAAGATGGGTGCCCAAATAGTTATTTAATGTGAACTTTTCATGCAGTTGCTTGTCTGTTGCATTACTGAATTGCATAGCCTTGAGTTCGATTCAGAATAACTAACTGTTGGTCTTTGTACCTTTATACAGGTCCTCTCCAATATGCGGGTATTAATGACAGAGGATTCTAATGACGCAGAAAGCAGTGCCTTCCTGCTAGATGATAACTCGAGGTGAAAGGAAAAGCCATTTCAAATGTGTTTACACAATGTTTTGTTGTTTTTTCATGATGAACTGGAATACTGACCGCATCCTGATCTTTTTCTCCTTGGTACAGCATTCCCTTCTCGGTAGATGACTTGTTAAGCTCTTTGCAAGAGAAGGAATTTATGCATGTCAGGTCAGCAGAGGAACTTACGGAAAACCCGGCCTTCCAATTTTTACAGGAATGATAGGCTCTGTCTAGACCCGAGGAATTCTCGCATTATAATCTTGAAGTGGTAGAAGTTCATTACCATACCATTTTTCAGCATTCATTTTTTCCCTTTCAGTGGGTGTGTATATTTGATGGTGGGAGTAAAATGTGTAAGATTTTGTTAGGGGCAATTTGTAGGGATGGGATGAGTGTCACCACCCTCCATTAAGAGTTCTTCACACAAGATGCAGAAGACGTTTTGTTTTGTTCTACACACCGTTGCTTCTGTTCAATTATATTGTTTTTGGAAGGGAATGTTCTGAGAGTCCCCCTCCCCGTTTTAACTTGTATAGTATATATAGGATTAGTACGAAATAATTATTATAAAGCAGAATACTCACAAGCAGATAAATTTATTTTTTCTTCTGTTTTTATGCAGAATATTCTGAAATTTTTTTTCATATATTTTCTTAACTGAGAACCTTCTGAATAAGTTTTCTGCAGTCATCATTGTTGTTGTTTGCATTACACCACTTATTATGGTTTCCAGGTTCTCTCCGAGCCTCTTTACATGACTTTAATGACTCCTATAGTTTTTATGTAATTCGTCAAGATATACCAATGAATGCATTTTTAAAGCTTACTCATTGGTAATCATTGTTGTGTATTATGCCGCAGGGTGTGCATGTATCAATCATCCTTTGGGTTTGAGATGCATATCAGGCTTTGTCCTCATAAGCTTGTTTGAAGTCAGAGAGAGAGAGAGAGAGAGAGAGAGAGAGAGAGAGAGAGAGAGAGAGAGAGAGAGACCCATCCATCCAATAGAAAATGAGTAGCGAGTTTGATAAACCTAATCGAAACAAAGGGAAATATATACAATATTGAAATGCCATGCATACACCCGTCACCTAATCAACCATCCAACCAAAAAAAAAAAAAAGAGGCAATTCTCCAATATATGATTTTTAATGGGCAAAATGATGCAAACGATCTACACGTCACAGAAAACTCGATCTTGATTCTTCTGTTCTTGTCTTGTTCAATTTTCTACAGCTTCCTTCCTCCTCTTCTTATGGTAGATCATAATGGTCCAATATCTTAGGCAGGAGGATCGCTCTCTATCAAGCCACTGACCTTGTTGAAATGCTGCAGCAATCCAGTCACATTAGGTGAACATTAAAAGTTGTTTACTTGAGAAAAACTAAGCAAAGAAGCTCTCATTTGCAAACTTCTATTTCAATTAGATTAGGCATATTGCAATTTTCTAAAACATAAAGAGATTGAAGATCTAATTTGCAATATAGCATGCACAGATGAGATAAGAAAAAAAAATGGGGGCCATGAAAAGTGCAATTTTGAACATTGTGATTGTTAGGATCGACTTCAATCAGTATAGCACTAGGCTTGGAAGTTGGAACTAACCTTTCCAAAATGAATCGACCTACCAAGCCCATTTGCATCCAAAGTCCTCATGATTCTAAGTCTCTTGACTGCTTCCAAGAACATTCTGCAAGTCAGGTTGGTATACCGAATCAGATAAATGCAGAAAGAAATAAGATATTGATAGAAGTAACGATGAAAAATTAGTGCAGACAAAAAGTTTTAAATACCAGTCTGACAAAAATCCTGGTATCAGTTCGATTGGTATTATTGTTCTTTTTTCTTTTTTTCTGTTACTATTGTGGTACATGTTGGTTTACGTTGGTTTACCGCCTGGTACGCTCGTACCCTACCAATTCTAGCTATGTATAATAATACAGACTGGTATTCGACCAAGATTTAAAACCTTAGCTCAGAATAGTAGCTGTAACATTGCAACAACAACAAAAGTATGCATTGCACAAAAAATCTCAAATACAGTATTTCAACAACAAAAGTATGCAATGATCTGCTAATGTATTTCCACTAAAATTATAGCTAAGCTAGTCAGCAGCTTCAGAAAAAGGTGCTTAAATCATAGTGCAAACAATCCCGATCCACATATTTATACTAATGGCGATAAAGACACCAACGATATCACCATCAACAAAGAAGTATGTCGTGCAGCCAAGATAGTCATCCAGGGATGATTTCTAGCTGCACTTATAGGGCTTGTATATAACTAGGCAAGAATCAGCATCGGTATGAGATGCAAAGAAGACCTACCCCCATGGCACATCTCCAACCAGCATCCAATCTCCATCTTTGTCTTCGTAAGTAAGAGCAAACTCCAGAGAGCCATCCAATAACTTTGAAATCTTTGCCCCATCTGCCATCATCCACACCAATGAAATTATGACTCCATCAAATCCCAACATAATTAGTGTAAAGTAGAGACAATTGTGGAGTCGATACAATTCCTTTGTACTATGACATAAAACATTTCGATTCTTAGGCAGAAAGATAAGTGATGAACTTACGGACAGAGGCCTCGATGGCAGAGGAAATGGTGGGCAAGTGAAACATGAGCTCAAGCGCGACGGCAAGTGCCTCATAAGAGTCATGGGCACTGAGATCCACCTTCCTACCAATAGGATCCCCATCCATTTTCACCTTAACGAAGAAGGAACTCCTCACTTTTCCTCTGCTCTCATGATCCTTGTTGCCATTGTCTGCCTTGCTACCACCATCGGCGCCACCAGCGATGTTGCTCCTCTTGATGGCAACAGCAGTATCAGCCTCAAGGGTGCTGTCTTTGGAATGGTTGAACAAGTTGTTCATCCTGAATTGCCTGATAGGCGGCCATCCCACCACCACCTGACTGCTCCCAACCCAAATTTATTCAGGAATCAATCTAAGGATTAACATTACACAAATCTTTCAATAGAAATCAACAGCATAAGTTTGAGAGATTAAAAAAAAAGGTTTCTTTTTCCCTTCTCACTCCTTTTCAAGAGGCTTTTGTGTACCAAATCCGTTACAACAAGCACTGAATACTTTCAGTCACTGAGATCTTTTTGCTTTAGAACATACCATTGAAAAGATGATAGTAGAGACTAATTAAAGTAGCATTCAAGGAAATAACGGTGATGATATTAGCAAAGAGAAAGGCAACAATATGAGGAGAGTAAAGATGGAATTTTTATGACTTTTCAGTCATTCGGCAACGAGAAGTAACAAAACGAAGGGGGAAAGGAAAAGATAAGACAGAGGAAATGTGTGGAAACAGAAGCCTAAAGTGAAGAGAAAGCAAGGGAACGTGAAGAAAGGACCTCGGGCTCACCTGGGCGGGTGAGAGGAGCCACCGACGTCGTGCGAGACGGACTCCGCCGCCCGCCTCGTCCCAGCGACGCCAGTCCCGATCCCTCCGCCGAGGTTAGTGCCGGAGGAAGACGAGACGGAGGAGGCGGAGGGGGACCTGGGGGAACCAAGGGACGACAGGGACGGGAAGTCCTTTGCCGTCAGGATGCGGCAACACGAGCCCCACCGCGCCGCCGACGGCTCCGACTTCCCCCTCTTCGCCGCCCCCAGGGTCAGCCCCAAATCCAGCTCCTCTTCTCCCTCCTCCTCGCCATCGCCACTCAACACTTCCTCCTCCCTTTCCCCGGCCTTCCCTGGCGCTCCACCGCCGACATCATCCGCCACTAAACCCTCCTCCTCCTCCTCCGCCGCCGCCGCCGCCGCTTCCGCCTTCGACACCGACCCAGGCGACGCCAAGCCTCCATCGTAGCCACGAACCATCTGCATTCTGCCTTCTCCCCTCTCGGGTGGTAGTACTTCTCCACTCAGGTGTTATAGCTCGAGATGGGAACCACAGCGCGGCGACGGGACCCTTTAAAGCAGCGAGTCTGAAGAGCTGCAAGTGACACAACGCCGCATACCCACACACACCCACCAATCACCGTTACGAGTCGTCAACGGTCGTGAGGCTCCGTGAGTCATTGGCCTCGTGCAGGTCTCGGGTTCTCGGAAAATTACGTGCCCTGCGATGGTGGTGGCCCCCGACGACTTGTTGTTCTTGTTCTCTCTTTACAGCCCAGACTTTCCCTCGCCTGTCTCACCTCGAACAGCGAACAACATTTTTTGAGATTACAGAGAGGAAGTGACGTCATATTCTCGTAGTCATTAACATTGCCAGAAAGCCTCCCGTGTTCCCTGCCGTGGATCCGACAGCGCATCTACCGAGCACAAGCTGCCATATCTGTTGGATAAAGGAGCAAATAAGAGAGAGAGAGGCTTAATTAACGGGAGATTAAGTGGGTAATTGGGGTTGCTCTCACCCCCACATTCGTTATAATGAGGGGACAAAGGACTTGGCAGGCAAAGATGCTGTCTCCCCAGTGGGAGGGTAGGGAGAAAAGGATGGGAAAGATGCTGGTTTGGGGCCAAC
The DNA here is from genome assembly GCF_036884655.1 of Musa acuminata AAA Group. NCBI lineage: Eukaryota > Viridiplantae > Streptophyta > Magnoliopsida > Zingiberales > Musaceae > Musa > Musa acuminata. The sequence continues at coordinate 38,882,938 of NC_088335.1, forward strand.
ACGACACCCAACCCATTGACTCTCTCTCTCTCTCTCTCTCTCGTAACATAAGATGGTTAAAGAAGATCACTAGTATACCTATCGGATTCTTAACCCGATAAAATGGGATCCGTTATGTAAGTTATTTCAAATTTATGTCCTTTTTTATTTTATGATATAAATCACATTCTTACACGTGAGAAGAGAAGAGATTAGTTATTATAGCACGCATAAAACCCCTTATGTTCATTCATTTAGGCGTAGGATCCGAGCGAGCGAATGTTTGATGTTTCTAACCCGATAATCGTCCGACGTAATCACATCAAACTCGACGATCCTTCAACAATTTGAGAAGCTGATATGGTGACAATGGTGGGACAAATTAAATCACGGTGCACTCACTCTTCGATGGAGGTCACATCGATCATCTACAATCATGTTTTTCTTAATCAAAGTTGCGTGCCCTAATTAATAATCCTCCCTCTTTCCTATCTATCATTGCCAATTTAAATCTAGCAAGTTGGACCTATTGCTAAATACCATAGTAATCATGCAAAGATGCTCTGTCTTTCTAATCATAAATTTAAGCGAGTCAATGGTTTTTCTTAAGCGCACATTTAATTAAGAATTAGAACTAATTACTCATGGAGAGTCAGATTTGCGGGACTAATTAATGATGACACGGTTGAATATTAAACTATCAAATCACTCCACGGCTGAGGAGGCGTACGTGATGACGTGTCGTCTCCTTTTCCGAGCAGTGGTGGTCTCGTGCGCGTGCAGAATGATCGTGCCTTTGTAGTGCTGCTCCTACCGGGATGACAAGCCAAGGAGGTGGGGCCCGAGGGCAACACGTGAGCTGCTGCTATCCAGGTGGCCCAACATCTCGACTCGGGTAAGACGCTGGGTTTACGTCCGCTTTCGATTACGAACCACATTTTCGTGGCGAGTCGAACGAAGTAGCTCGTGAGCTCGCACACCAAAAGGTCCTCGCATGATGTCTGTCTAATCTTGACCGTCCACATCGTAAACAAAACGATCATGATCATCAAAAATTTGCTGAGTTCGTTTCGGAACAACCTTTACCACACCCCATAATGGTCATGTGGATCCCAAATTAACGGGTACGGATAATGATGAGCCCGACACGTACTATCTATCGGATATAAGGGGACGACCCGAAAGAAAGTATTACCCATCTCATTGTTGCAACACTTTCACTTGGATCAGAATTTTGACGACTTGGAAAGCCATCGACGAGGAATAATTCGGATGTGAGGCGCGAAATCGATGTCCTTAACATTATTGTAGTCACGATTGACCACTAAATGCTATCCATGATTGATGTGTTAAAGGAAAAATATTTATACTTGTGTATAATTTAATTAATTTTGAAGACTACTTTGCCAAAAAAATATGATGTTGATGATGATTATTTTGACCCGGTGGTCTTGTTCTTGGGTTTCACAAAAGGTCTCAGCGGACTCCTTGTTCCGTGTGTCTTCGCCACAGTTTGCAGCATCCCTTTCTACAGCTTTTGTTGTGGAGCTGGAAGCAATGAGAACCAGTACTGACTGAATCGATTCAGAGGTAGCTGCCAATATGTTTAAACTAGAATCGGATCATAACACGACACATAGAATTATGTGATGTTAGGAAGCAGCTCATATCCTTTGATCTTTTCTGGCAGAATGATGAACGAGCGGAGGTGTTTCCTGTCCTTGATAATATGTTTACTACAGTGAGAGAGATGCACGCACATAAGCAGATTTGCGAGGCACATTCGTCAGCCGAGCTTTTAGGTGAACACAGAGACAATAATCCATGGGAGACAAAACGAGAACCTATAGTTTGATGGAGTTCCATCTTCTTCTGCTGGGTCTGAATCAAACACCGGAGTGGTTTGGTGTATGTGGTTAAGCAACCAAGAATATTATGCCTTTTATGTTTGTCCCATGGCCATTCCATGAACTTAAACACTACATAAAACCATAACAAATAGTAAACATTTTAAGCCTTTTGTATTCTCCTAGTTTCCCCAACAATGACCTGATTGTGATGTCTGTGTCCAAGAAACCTTTCTATGTTTTTATTTCTTCTTCTTTTCTAAGATTTGACATGATTTTGATGAGACATTCTTCCAGACTTAAAGATGGATGGATTGCACAAGAGACTGCGGAGAAGGTAAACAATGTTTGAGATGAATTACCAAGTTCTCCACTTTCAGATGGTTCTTCTTTTAGATAGCCAATCAGATGATCATGGCCATTGGCTTAATCTAAGAGGCAATCATGTTCATGAATTTATATTCTTAGGAACTTTATTATTATTATTATTATTATTATTATTATTATTATTATTATTATTATATCACAATAGCATATTCTTAAAGAAATTATTGGATATATATATATATAAATTAATTAATTTCATATTTGTCTTTCTAAATAGATTTAGTATCTGTATGTCATTTCATAATAAAAAATTTGTACATATGTCATTATGGTCAATCTCTCTCTTAATTTACTAGTATTTGACAGTTAAATTCAAACTCTAATTAACATTAATACATACTATTATGATTATAAGAATATTGGAGATGCTTTGTGATATTTATTTTATTTTTCAAACTCAAACTAGTTAATGCTAACTATGATTAGTTGTGGCCTCCTTGGGTGTTAATTTCAGGCATCTCTTACCCTACTAGGCAACAAGAACCAAGAGATTCATGTTTCCATCAAGCCAAGGAGCCATGTTCTTTTCCCGAGGTTATCTCTGTGGTATAGAAAATAAAACATCTCCATCGATCCAGTAGCAATTTGTTCCGCTATCAAATGAGCTTAGTGTCCTCAAAAAAAGATTTAATGAACTGCTTCTTCAAGACCATCACAAAAAAGATTTAATTTGTTCCACCATATATGAACTGCTTTTTCAAAACTAATTCACAGAAACCAAAATTTGCACAGATTGTTTCAAAGTGGATAATTGATGAGAACACATACAGCAAATTATCAGTAATTTGCAAGATAAGCACAACAGAATGTTGCAAGAAATAAGCATGTTCTATCTTCAGCTAAAGGTGAAATTTCTTCGAGTTTTTTCTTCATGGTGCTTGAAAGATGTGCATCCTTAATTCCCTGGATTAATTACATTTATAGAACCTAGTATTGAATCAAAATCTATAAGGAAAAAAAGAGAAAAATTATTCCATCTCAGAAATCTGCTACTTGTATTTCTCCATTATCCTTCTTGCTTCTTCTAATGTTTCCTCCTCATTGGATGTGGTGATCTTGCTGCGCGTAGAGAGTTCGTCCGTGTTCAAAGAAACAAAGACGAAATACACGAGTCCCATCACGGCCTGTTGACAAATCAAATGCCTGTCAGCCGTAGTTAAAGAATGTCAAAAATACAAAGTGACAACAAACTCTTTTCTTCCAAGCCCTTCGTGAGACAGAAATGAGTGTTTAGTGCCTCCTTTGTGAAACATAAAAACCACATAATCTCAAAGAAAATCCAGAGGAAAGTGTGTTTCCTCGATGCTAATAACACGACCTATGTAACTTCCATGTAGCGAGTGTTAGTATAAAGTGAAAATTGAGTGCTTATATGATTATCTTAAAAAAAATCATCCATATCGTCGGAAACAGTGGATATCATTCAAGATGAAAGCTAGTTAATTTAAACATTTTTGGAACTTTAGTGTAGAAGTATTGATCTTTAAGATATTAAGAACATATAGTAAGTTATGAAAATTGTTACCTTGATTTTTTCCACTAAAGTCAATAACATAAATATTTTTCTTCTAAAACTAATTCATCGCAGGACTGACATTTGTGAACTTCCTCGGAAATTAGTGGCAAGAGAACGTACCAATACGAAGAATACAGTAGATACGAAGGACTTCAGAATAAAAAGGGCAATAGTGACAGCAACAGTAATGATGCCAATCCTTGCTATTGGTCGAGGAATTGAATCCTGATATTAAAATTGCCAATGTTATGTTTGAATGATGCATTCTACCCAAGAGAGACGCATAATTAAATGGTATAACTTAATGAAGAATCATCACTGTAGCAAACCTACCGGCACCAGATTAGCTCCAGCCTCTGTCACATCTTTTCCAATTCTCCAAGCTGTCTGAATGGCTACATCATATCACAAGCAAAAGTTAGAGGGTAATATCAACAAATACCAGCTTAAACAAGGCAATGAGCTCCATTTCATGATTGGCAAAATCATTTAGTACCATCAAATACCTTGAGAACATCTTCATCCATGATTTTGCTGGTACATTCAGTTGAGACCTAAAATGCTACATGCTTTATTAAGCACTAAATGAATGTGATCTCTATTAGTGATCACACAAATGAGGAACAATATACAGGACATGCATGCAAATATACCTAACTAGTTGAATTTAATTCACCAAAGTAGTTTCTCGCAAGCACAACACCATGTCACACTGGGACTATTTTGATACATCATCTTACAATGGTACGCCACCAGAAGTATGCCGACATTGGTCGATATTGAGTTATCCAGATATTTACCAACTTATAAAAAAAGGAATTGATCGATGTAATAGAAGATAAGCAAACATTAGATGCACAAAAAATCTCACAGGTCGAGTTCCTACATCAAATTAGTAATCGACACAAAAAGGCTCGTGTTTTATCACGACAAGAACAACTTGCCTACCCCGAATCCTACTCCCGGATAAACGGACAACAATACACGAATCAGAAACACAAATACAAAGGTCGTTGCACAGATTTGGAACAGGGTGGAAGAGGGAGAGAGTAGAGTAAGAGACGAACCCTTGAACAGGTTGGATTGGGCGAAGACGACGGGGGAGAGGCGAGAACGCGAAGGGGGGAGAGAGCTCCGGAGGCTTCTAAGCGGGAGGAGGAGAGGCGGGGGGTGGAGGCGGACGGCGACGGTGGCGGTGGTCGGGAGATGGGGAAGGAAAAGTGGGCGGAGAGCCGTAGAAGCAGCGGCCATTTCTCGTCAACTTTCGAGGGGGACAGAGGGAGGAGGAGGAGGAGGAAGAAGACGATCGGAATCGGCGGAGATGGTGGAGAGAGAAGATATGGGCCGTGAGATAAGCGTGGGATTTTTTATGCACGGAGAAACCCCAGCCTCACAACCGCAGCATGAATTCGGGTCCTCCATGGTGTGCCGGTTTCATCCCGCTTTAAGATTAGTGTATCCGATTCGATCCGCACCTTTACAATGGCACCCACAAGAGGCGCTACGTGGGGATGTGATCAGGACGGATCGATCTATGATGCTAGCCCGAAGAAGCTTGTAAGAAGAAGTTAGTTTCCATGCATTATCGGATTCAATCCGCCAAGGATCTGACTTTCCAAACAGAAGATCCGAAAATTTAGGGTCCAATATGTTATAATTCGAGGATCAATTTATATACAACGAATTCTTTAAAAAAAATATCAAGTTTAAAAATTTTTCAAAGAGCACCCAAAATTTTTTATATAATATCTTTTTTTTCAAAATGATCATCCTACCTCCATCGATCGTCGCCTTTTGCCTGATAGATCACCCTCCTCTACCCCATTAGTCACCCTCCACTAGTTGCTTATGCTTCCATACGTAAGTTAACCTCACCAACCATACCCATTGCGCTCGTGGTCTAACCCTCCTCCGATGTTTTTGTGCACATGCTAATCCCTTGGACCATCCCCTTCTTGCGTGGATACCTATGCTCATGCTCGCGACACCCTTATGTCTAGCGAGCAGGTGACGATAGCGAGCAAGAGATCATGTATATATATATATTTCATTCGTTAACAAAAGTTATCTGACATCCTCAAAATTATATGAGTTACAAAGATTACTGCAAAGAAAAGTTTAGCATGTAGAATTATGAAAAGAGAAATGTACCATGGAAGTAAAAAAATACATTTGTTCATTTTCAATACACCATACCAACTTGTAACTGAAATCTGGTCAAATACATATTGATCACACAGAATTAAATTCAAACTGTTTGATGTCGATATACAGATTATAAACTCATACTGTTAGAGAAAAGAAAACTTTATCATGTAAAATCAAGAAAAGAGAAATTACTTTGGTAATATAGAAAACATATTTATCCATTTTCACGCTAGTCATCCTTCTGAATAAGGATGGAAAAACAAGAAAAACGATTTCAATATGAGACTGAAGGCTGACAAGGCCAGCTAAGAGCATTTCCAATTATAACGCATTTACACAACATAAACTACAAATTTTGGAAAGATTAATCTGACAAGAGGGCTACAATTGAGCCATTCAAGTGCCATCAGGGCTTGGGATATGGCCTAGCCAGTAACTTGTTGAGACTGGTGGGCTGCTGTAGAGATTTCACCTTGCTGATCCTCTTTAGGTGCACCACTGCTAATTTCTGCAGCATTGGACAGGGTCGAGCTCAGTTGCAGATCACCATCTACTGTTACTACTTTGGTCTCCAAGGTGGGGATTATGGGAGGCCTTGTCCTACGCGTAACTGTCATCTTCAAGCCCTTGGTTGTGTGGATCGTTGCACCTGTAGTCATCTCTACCTGCACAAAAGGATAAGACACGCAGCCATCAGATGATCAACGTTAGAGCAGTTGTAAGCTACGATGTCCATAATATCAGGAATGCATACCGGGGGAGCTCCTAAGGCCATTTGGAAGTTGAATCGCCTAATTAGCATTGCAGTCGCAACCACTGTCTGCAGAAAATACGTGTACAAGATCAACAATAGCATTTCAAGGCCGAGAACTGTTTAAATATCTTTCCTCGAAGCAGAGAAATGTTCCAAATATGAAACATGAAAGCATTATTCTATCAATAATATGATATTCCATTGTTTCATCTGCAGGCTAATTATTTTTGGGGTTCATCTGTTGCACTGGTCAGCTCTAATCCTCATACCAATAACTCGATCAGATCATGTTGAACATCTTCAGCATGACAATGAAATACAAAAGTCAGAAATCTCAAGTGCCAAGAGCCAGAAACAGGTGAGAATCACACTAAAAATTACTAATATGAAATAATATACATCACAGCATGATGGTAGGACGCCAAGGCCCGTAACATGAATGAGGAAAGAAAGAAAAGGATCTCTAGCTTCAAGTCTGCGTTATAAGCAATGAGAAGAGTTCGGAATCTGATGATCAGAGAAATGATGTGGAGTTTGACATGGTCTGCGTGTATGTATTCATTTCCATATGATTGATCAACAATAAAGTAAACAGAAAACTAGATTAAAAAATAACATATATATAATTGTTTCTAGAGATCATTTAATCTAGAAATATGTAATAAAAGAACGATGATCTCAAATGAAACTAAAGGTTTTAGATTAAATAGAACTAAAACTGAATATCTTAAATACAAATTTAGTAATTCTAAAAATAGACGAGAATATAATTATAATGGATGGACAAGAAATCCCTTTAAGTAAAGGTCTTAGATATCTTAGATTAATTATTCAACAAGATGAAAAGATCGATAAATATATTATTCATAAAGTAAAAATAAGATGGTTAAAATAATGAGGGGCATCAAAAGTCTTGTGTGATCATCAGATATTTTTGAGATTAAAAAAAATTTTTATAAGACGATCATGAGACCAACAATACTTTATGGATCTATATGTTAGGCAGTTAAGAAAAACATATATAAAAAATTTATATTGCCGAGATAAGAATGTTGAGACGGATATATAGAATTACTAGGAAAAATAAGAAAAAAATATTTTTTTCATAAATAATTAAGTATTGCTTCGATAGAGGATAAGATGAGAAACAAATATTTAAGATAGTATGGGTATGTGCTAAGGAGCTCATGATACGATAATCAGAAAAGATAAAATAATTAATATTAGTGGTACGAGAAAAGATAGAGGAAGACCTAAAATGACTTTAATAGAAATTATATATAAGGATTTAAGTAATCTGAACTCAACTAAACATATGGTTTTTTACAAATTTCAATGATGACAAAAGATCCATATAACTAACCCCAAATAGTTAGGACTTACGACTTTGTTATTGTCATTGTGTTACCTCAAAGGTGGCAAACATGTCTCCAATGCATTTTCGTGGTCCACCACCAAATGGTAAATAACTGAAAGAAGTGGATACAATATATTATTTATATAGCAGTTGAAAACGAAATACTGAAAAACTTCCATACACATGGTTCATTAACAATTGATAGTTCACAAGACAACATGTGAAACATAAAAATAATGTCAGCAACATGTAGTTCTTGATTCCAAATATGATTCATTATAATGTTCTCTTCAGGGATCATTCATCAATATTGAAATTGATGTAATTTCCTCAATACATATACAAGCAATATAAAACCATGACATCAAAGATGGGATGTAGCACGTATGATCACTTCCTTAAATGGAATACAATAAAGCTTCAATGAGCCCAAAATTTAAAAGATTAATTTCCATTTACACAAATCACTTAACTGACTATCCATTTAGACCAACACTTAGTCCAGATTTCTGAGTTTAGAATCTGGCTTCCAAAATAAAATGATCCTATCATCCTACGATTTTAACAGGAGCTATAATTGCTTCTTTAAATTGAATCCATCATAGCTTCAATGGACCCAAATTACAAAAAATGAATTTCCATTAACACAAATCACTTGATCAACCATTCATTTGGATCATCCTTCAGTCCCTGGTTTTCTCAGATCAGATTTTGACTCCTGAACTAAAATGATCTCTCATTCATGTGATTTAACAGGAGTTCATGTTCGACAGAAACTGCTTTTTGAAAGTAAAACACTCACTTTTCTGATCAAATCTTAACAACCATAAAATTCAAATGATTTTCTCAGGGATATTTTGCTGAAGGAAGAAACTAACCAGTTGTAGTGCAGGTTAAATATATTGCAATTAAACTCTCCTGCTACTCCCTTCACAATTATCATGAAGGTCAATATTGAGAATAGATGTAACTGTAATTGGATATAAAAAAAAGAATGCTAGTTGAACAATTATTGATTGAAAATATGTCACTGTTCCATCACATGTAGTATTCAACTTACTGGAGGTACACATGAGAAAGGTTTCCAATTGTTGGAAATGATTCACTAAAGCTTTCTGGTCATTAGTTTTAAAGAATCCCATATAAAGCAACAAAGTAGAATCATTTGGTGCAACAAAGACTTACAACTGGAGAAATAACAGGCAGAAAGATAACAGTTAACATCCAACAATTAAGAATATGTAGACTGTAAAGTTTAGCTTTGTGAAGAAGAATAATGTTTACTAGGCAGCATATACATGCGACTGGGCACAAGAGAGTACATCATAGTTTGGCTTAATCCAAGTAAGCAATATCTCCCAAAAAACATCAACTAAACAATAATATACAACAGTTTAAATTGAACACTGCAGCATAAATAAGAGACCATATGAAAAGCGATATGTACTAAAGAGATTCCTATAGATAATTTTTGCAGTCTGAGACTTTATTATTAAAATTTGGAGGCAAGCAAAAGACTGCAAGATTGGTAAGCAAGCTATACATATGTAGTTATTTGGATACTTAAATTTCTCCAACAAGAGAACCACAGCTGCAGAATCTAAGACTAATAGTAGATGCTAATTCAGAGTCAGCATGGAACCTGAAATTCTGATTGCTTTCATTTGGATTCGGTCCATCCAATGGCCACCTTTCAGGATTGAAACTCTCAGCATCAACCCAATGCTTAGGACTTCTATGGAGGTTCCATACAGAAATGAAAATGTCTTCACCCCTGTCATTCAAAGAAGACTTCAATAATGATGGAAAGTATAGTTATTAACTTCCAGATATCTTAAAACTGACACTAGACACAGTGGAAATAAGAATCACATCACTGTATCATAATGAATGAGCTCAGAGCTAATAGTATCAAATTGATAAACTACACTATGATCTTGCTGTCAAAGTAGGTCTATGTGTTTGGATGCTCAAAGGACAAATAAAATGCATGCATGCATGACTTTTTATTATGCTATCCTTCATGTATATGCTTGCTCATCTGCAGGTGAAACACATCTACGGTGAAATTATGGGCACAAAAAGAAGAAAAATGATGAACACTACATACTAATAGTTCACAAAGCTATATTTTTGAGACATTCAAGGTTGAGGTTTAACTTGTGCATCTAGCAGGTTGAGTTTATACAATCTAAGGTGGATTTCCTTATAGCAATCTCATGTCCCTTCTGGGGCTTTTACATTTTATGGATTTTCTCTATCTTCACTAATATATACTTTTTTCCTTTTTTACCCTTGATCTATAAACCACATTTCCAAATGTACCTATAACATTTCTTAAATGTGATTGCTGGCAATCCATGTAGAAGCCTCATTTAAGTTATTTCCATTTCCAATGACAGCTCCATGCCCATGTCATCTGATTAGTGTCATCCCATGTTCTCTTTCCTTCATATAATTTAATGGACAAAATATTGGGTTGAACGATACCTGTCTTCATTAAAGACTATCATATTCTATTTCCTCCCCCATAGAGTTACAGAAAGCATCAAGTGTTAAAGTCTGTTGTTTATGTTTGGTTGATCCAGTAATGGGAAAATTACAAACCACTGACATTGGTAAGCACATATAGAACCACCACGGGCAGCAGGCACTTCTAATCAGATTAGAAGATTTAAGCACATGCCTAATTCAGGAATACCGTCAATTCCATTCACAGTCAGTAATAGGGAACATTCTGAAGTATAAGATTACTATCATCCAATGGTTTTCGCTTCTCGTTTGTGCAAAGAAGAGCTACCATACACAATGAAAAAATTCTAAAGATAGATAATCATATCTAGTTCAGTAAAATATGCATGAATTATTTAAGAGTACAATAGCATCTCATCACCTGCTTATTGGATACTTTCCGAGCACATCATCTTCGAGAGAACGACGGATTAAAACAGGTGGCTGTGGGTAAAGTCTCAATGACTGCAAAAAGGATTAAATTTGGATGCATAAACATTGCTATTTCACATAAAGCATACAACAAAAGCAATGTCCCATTGGTAGGTATATACCGAATGAAGATCTTACTTCATTAATTACTCTAGAAGTATACTTCAGTTTCTTCATGTCCTCAATTGTTGGAGATCGGTCACCTAAAACAGAATCAACCTAATACCCATCATCAAATGAAGTGCCATATGGTTGTCACTGAGCAAAAAGAATAACACCTTTATCCAGAATTACATAATTTTACCTCATCCTGGAGCTTAGCAACTACTTCTGGTGCCTATATAAAGAAAATACATCAGTTAACTTGCAATAGAACTATATAACTTGCAATCTCCACATAAAATTCATTGTACCTCTATGAAGAATTACATAAAAGAAAATTAGGTTTTTGGCAACGACGAATGTTTTTTATTCATGTTTGTGTATGATGATGTTAGTATGTCATTTGGCAGACATTCCATCCAAGTTTCCTATTAAAATCTCCAATACTTACTACAATACTTGGCATAAGAACAGTACTCAGAAGTATTGTAATCATAGAATAGACACCTTAGAAAGAAGATAAAATGTCCATGTTAACACTGCAGCAGATGTTTCATGACCAGCTATAAGCATTGTCATCAAATCATCTCGAAGTTGTTTGCTAGAGACCTAGACAAAAAATAAAACAATTAAGCGAGTAAGATTGACTGAGAGACCTGCGTATTAAATAAAGCATGGAATTCAAGGCATACATCATCTCCAGAAGCAAGTAGGAAGTGAAGAATGCTAGGATCTTGCTCATTCATGTATTCTTCATGGAATTGCAATTCTTCTTGCTCTACCATTCTCTGCAATTATGAACATATAAATTGTAACGAGAATAATGCAATGATCTTACTATAATGTTACAAATAGATCAAATAATTTATTGAAGTTATAGAACATTGAAGTCAAAGTAAACCTTGGTAGCTGCACTAAAGGAGCAAAGGATCATAGCATGCCAAGATGTTGGTAAGAAGCAACACAAGGGGCAGCAGATATATAGCATAGTCATTAAGTTATATACAGAGATCTTTCTGAATAAAATCATGAAGTGTACTGAATAATGACAACCAGGAAAAAGAGTTCATGCCTATGAATATCTTAACAACTCTCTAGACTCTAAATAAAGGGAGAGAGAATTGCTGACATTTCAGTTCATCAAGAAATGAAACCCAATGAACAAAAAAATGACTAACCAGTTGCAATAAATATAAAGCAGTTATCATGAATTACCTTGCAGATAGCAATAAGATCATCCAGTGTCGTATTAATCAACTTAAGGGCTTCTGAAACCTTCCTCTGCCTTGGGGAGATGTTTTTCCATATTGGAATTTCCCAAGTAGGAATGGGAGAAGTACTACGCATCTCTGCTTCCCGCAGGGCGACATATACTGCCTGATGATCCCATTAACAGAGAAACATATTATGGAAAAGAAACAAATTTTAACTGATTCTAATGGTAAAAGAAACAAACAAATGATCACCTCGACAATTCCATTATCATGGGTTAATGAATCAAACTCATAATTAAAAACTGCCTTTCCAATTATGTCAAGTGTCAACCGTGAAAAGAGCGACTCCATCTCCACATCCTCTCCATCCGAGGCTGCAGCATCCAACTTCTCACACAGTCCAAATGAAGCTTTCCCAAAGAGGTTTATCATCGCAGACACATACTGTTAAATAGACCAAAATTAGTATGTATCAGAAATCAAACAAATGTTTAGAAAGTACAGATTCAGATTACTTAATTACAATCGTTTAGGAATCACCTTCTGATGCAATGCCGGAACAATTGCACGTCTCCTAACACGCCAAACCTCACCATCAGCTGGAATCAAACCCTTCCCCATCACAAACTCCAGAATTTCTGCTAGTATACCCTGCATTAACCATTACTCTAGGTATAATTATAAATGTTAGACAACCGAACAGGTACAATGATAAAAACATGGAGATACCTTGGAATAAGCCTTGGAGTTGTTCTTCAGTATGTGCTTAGCAATGTCCGGGTCCGAAATAATCAGAAAGGACTGATAAAAATCGAAACGTTAGCACTCATTGAAAAAAGGTTGCAGAACTACAACCTTTTTTCTTTTTTTCGAATTTTTCAGTAAGAAGGCAAAGAAACAGAATGATAATAGATATGCCCATGATTTTACCTTAGGGCCGAAGTTGAGGCGAAATATGCCTCCATAAGTGAGGAAGAGCTCGTAGAGAGGGATGAAGAAGGCCTGCCCTGCAACGGCATCAACCGATCCTCTCGCCTGAGGGATCTCAAGGAGCTCACCGCTGCCGCTGCAGGCCCATCTCGAGAACAGCCGCTCCAAGAACTCGTGCGGCAGCCCCAGAGTCGAAAGCCCATTCCTCAGCGCAAGAACCCACCTTTTCTTGAGAAGACAGGTCCAAATCCATCACTAGTTCAGAAAAGAACAAATTGACGAAAGAGAAAAGGAGAAGTGCAACGGACCCAGGCTGCTGGACGGTGAACTCGCCGGAGGCGATGCGGGCGGCGAGCTCAGCACTCCGGTTCTCCTCTAACGGCCGCTGGACTTCCGTCACCGCCTGGTCCTCGTCACCACGGTCGTTGCTGGAGGACGAGCATCGGAAGGAACGCCCTGTAGGCCGCAAGGGGAGGCTCGGAGTAGATCGGAGATGTGCGGGTGACTCAGCTTTACGACCAAACGGACGACGAGAAGAGGCAGCAGCCAAGGCTTTGCGTTGCAGCCGCGGTTTGGATGAGATATGGGCGACTTGGAGAAGAGAGGAGGAGAGGTTAAAAGCCATGGAACGTTACTCTTGCTCCCCCACGAGAAAGAGGTCAAGCGTTCCTCCTTTTCTCAAGAAGGAAGGTGGTAGAAGTAGCGCTTTAACCGGCCAACACAAAGGCACGTGGGAGGATTAGATATCAAGAGCTTTCAAGTAGACACGCTTCACGTGCGTCACTACCTATGAAAGGTGAAGTTTGAAGATTCCATCTCAGTGCTCCAAAATTCCGTATAGAAAGCTACAAAAATTCTGCTTGGCTATCAAATCAAGACGACGATGCAAATCAAGTCTCTCTACTTTCGATAATGTCCTCATTTGGATCCTTGTTGGTATCTGGGGGGAACCTTAATATGGTTTGGGTTATGAAATCACCAGAGAGACTTCCATTGGACTGTAATGTCGATGTGCCATGCTGCAGTAACCCTGTTGATCCTCCTGACTGGTTTATGCCCAAAACTTGGAACTTTGTTTTGTCCTCGATGCATACCTCCTAGACCTCGATGTGCCATGCTGCAGTACCTTGTTGATCCTCCTGAGTAGTTTATGCCCAAAAAGTAAACTATGTTTTGTCCTCGATGCATACCTTTTTTCCTCTCTCGTTGCGGACACGGAATGGTGTCGAACTCCGTCTCTGGGGCCCTAATGTTTTAGATCTTCTGCTGCCTGAAGATGGGAAGAGAACAAGATGATCGAGCGAACTTGGATCGCCTGGTGCGGTGCGTGAAGGAGGATGGGATAAATCAAGACGATGCACTTCCAGACCAACAATCCACAAAGCTTCTCTGATGATACCGGGACAAGAAATGGAAGATGAGGACATTTGAGAGCAAGAAAGGCTTGGAATCCGAAGCCGTCGCATCATCGGGGATCCCATTGCAGAGATCCTTGGGGTCTTTCCCGTAGATGGCGCACCCAACAGAGCAACTTTTGTATCTACTTGAATTGTACAAACTAGCAAATCTCGCGCACACTAGTAATTTTTTCTCCTCTTTGTCATTGACAAAAAGAGAAGAATAATAAAATAATAATACAATTTATTTCTCTTTTTATTAATTTTAAATTATAACAAAGGTAAAGTATCAATTTTATTTATGCATCATTATAGTTTTAAATTAAGATATGCATAATTTTAAAATCTTAAATTTTATCTTTACTTTATGCATGATACAAAAAAAAATAATCATCATTATGGGAATATCATACATGATACTCAAGCATTTATGATATATCATTTTATAAAAAAAAATCATAGTATTATATACATCATTCCAAATCATAAAATTTTCACATCATGATGGTATCAATTTGTCAAATTATATTACATCCTACCATGCATGATCATAACTTCTCATTTGTATCCATCAACATAATATCATACATAATTTCATATCATCACATGAAGGATAACAAGAAAAATTTAGTGATGAGATATATTTCATGGATACAAGGAATTATAAAAATCATATATAAGATCATATGAATACCAAAAGACATTATTCATATAGTAAATCTACTCTTTAAATAAAATACCAAGAAAAAATCATAGGAGTACAAAGAAGAGATCTTGATTAAAAAAAATCTTAAGTAATTCCAAGAAATCAATATTTGAATAAAACTCATTCAAATTCAAATCATCAAAATTATTTTCAAGAGATTCAAAATGACATAAGTTGATTTATCAATCTCTTGAGATGCTAGAAATTTTCTTTCTCCCTTTTATCATAGTAAACAAGAACGAAAAAGGGAAGATATGCATAACAAAACTAAGTTATAAATTCTGAAGATGTCAAGTAGCATATCATGGTTTGTTAGGATAAGTCTCCCTTTTTTTTTGTGAATAGCAAAAAGAAAAAGGAGAAAATAATCTCAATTCATACAAAGATTTCAAGTATTAAATATCGAGAAATCAAAATCATGAATTGGATTGTTTTCCTCTTTAGAAAATGGCAAAGAGAAACCTAAGAGATCAAATAAGAGATCTTGATTTATAAAATATTTTATGTTATAAATCTTGAGAAATTATGATTTTGATAAAACTCATTCAAATTCATTTTCATAGTCCAAGAGATTCACAAAAGCATAATATACATGGATTCATTAATCTTTTATCGAAAAATCAATAAGATAGAGATGGAAAATATATTCCCTTTTTATGTGTTTTATTTTAAGTTGTTTCTTTCATTCAAACATGCCTTTGTCTTTTTATGCCAAATAAAAACATGCATCAATATTTAGGATCGAAAAATAAATTTCATCATAAAAACCATCAAGACCAAAAAAAGTATAACATATTAAACATAAGGCTTCTTCAAACAAGAGATTTGATTCATCATTTTAATTCCAATGATAATTCATTTTCCTTTTTATATGTTTCATTTTATGTGATTGATTTCATATAAATATGCTCAAGTTTTTAAAACCATCCATCTTGTTTAAAACTGAAAAAGCAACTTCCATTGCGACAAAGATCAATAAACCATAAATCACAAAAATCATCATGTATAATTTTAAAATCTCATACATAGTATAAAATCATCAAGGTATCAAAACTTTAATATTTTTATTACACATAAAATATTTAATTTTAACATTTTATTCTTTTATCATAAAACATGCAATAGTCATGATATATATATATATATATATATATATATATATATATATATATATATATATATATATATATATATATATATATATATATATATATATATATATAACTAAGCATGAAAAGCACTAAGTAATTTCATGGTGAGGAAAAGGATATTTGATTGAGTCGCTTACCTTGTTAACGAAAGCCATCAAAGTATAGTTCGTCACCTTGCCCTTGTTGGTTTGCTCCTCGTCTTCGGATGCACTCGTTTCATCCCAACTCACTTTAAGTGCTGTTCTCTTCTTTTTTGACAACTTCCTTTTAAATTCATTTTTATTCTTTAATTCTTGTTTAATGAACTTTTTAGTTTTATAATAAGAAGTTTAAGTTCATCATCCTCGTCTTCGGCTTTCGTTTGAGTGGACTTCATTTGTTCTAAGTGTCAAATCCTTCTTGTTCTTTAATTCTTGTTCTCATGTTCATCAAGTTTCATGCAACTCATTTCATAGGTCATCAATGACCCAATCAGTTCTTTGATGGGAAAATGGTTTAAGTTGTTTGATTCTTGTATTGTCATTACTTTCGAATCTCAAATTTTAGAAAGAGATCATAAAACTTTATTAACAAGTTTAAAATTTGAAAAACATTTACTAAGAGCTTTTAGACTATTGACGACATCCGTAAAACATGTGTATATGTCTCCAATAATCTCGTTTGGCTTCATCCAAAATAATTCAAAATCACACATCAAAATATTTATTTTAGAGTCTTTAACTCTACTAGTGCATTCGTGTGTGATTTCGAGTGTGTGCCAAATGTCAAAAGTCATTTCGCAAGTAGAAACTCGATTGAACTCATTTTTGCTCAAAGCACAAAATAGAGCATTCATAGCTCTAGCATTTAAAGAAAAAAATTTCTTCTCCAAATCATTTTATTCGTTCATTGGAGAAGAAGACTTTCGAAAGTCGTTTTCCACAATACTCCATAAATTTAAATCCAAAGAAAGCAAGAAAACTCTCATTCGAGTTTTCCAATATATGTAGTCTGTCCCATTGAACATGGGAGGTCGAACGATATAAAAGCCCTCTTGAAAGCCGAAAAGAGTCATTTCTCTTGGGTGTTAAACCAAACGAGAAATAACGTGGCTCTAATACCAATCATTAGGAATGAGTCGACACTAAGAGGGGGGGGAGGGGGTGGTGAATTAGTGCAATGAATAAAAATCATCGATACAAAAATCTTCATATGTTAAAAAATCGATTTCGGAAAGATAACCTCAAATCAAGTTCGTAAGCATAGTGAAAGCAGTAAGCATGTAAGGTAGTTTGCAGTAAAGATAAATTACAAGAATGGAAATACAAACTAAGTTTTATAGTGGTTTAGTCATCGTGACCTACATCCACTTCGCCGATTCCTCTTCCATTGAGGCCACCAGCATCTACTAACAATCTTCCTTCAATAGACAAAGATCAACTACCGTTACAACTCGATTCTCCTTTTAACAGGTTCAGGAGATAACCTTTACAACCTCCTCCCTTAAGCTTCTCTAATACTGAGTTTAAGAGGAGTTCATACAAGATTACAACAATGTTTTTCTTCTTTTTCACTCTCAATTCTTGTGTGCATTAACTAGGGATGAGAGGGGTATTCATAGGCCTCAAGTTGATTCAAACTCGGAGCCTAAAAAGGTATCATCCCGGGTTTCCTGGGTCCTAGCGATACCACCACCTACAACACTGACACTCGACGGTACCACCGCCCAGTTTGGCGGTACCATTGCTTAGAAGACTGTGTCTGGGTGGTATCACCACCTTATACTGCCATTGGGTAGTACTACCACCCAGTCTAGTGGTACCATTGCCTGACATAGTCTCGGAGACTATGCCACCGACGGTGCCACCTGTTGGATCATTATTTGGGCCTTTCACTTGGCCCAACACAGTCCATACATGGGCCCAACTAGCCCCTAATTGGGTTAGCCTAATTCCAATCCCAATTATGTGCTAACTACGAATTCTAAGGCATACGCTAAGCAAATCTGGTCCGGTTAGTCTTGTTTTCTTCCGACAAGCTTCCGACGATCTTCTGGCGAACTTCCAACGATCTCTCGATAATGTTCCAATAGACTCCTGATAAGTTCCTGGACTTCATGACGATCTTCTTGGCAAGTTCCAACGAGCTTCTTCGGCAAGTTCCTAGACTTCTCGATCAATTCCAGCAGAACTTTCGACGAACATCCGGACTTCCGACGAACTCTTGAACTCCTAGCGAAATCTCATTCTTGACTCCGGGACTTCATTTTGCTTTATGCCTTGATCACTATCATAATTAATCCTACACAAATAAAACCTACTTTGATCTAGACAATTATTACAAAGCTTAAATATGTTGAATCTCAAATTTTCATGATAAAACCAATTGAGAGTGTTTATGATTTAATCTGCATTTTGAGTGACGCAGGAAGCTTCAATCAGGGAGAGACAATTAAAGCAGGAAGAACTATGTTGGGCCGGAGAGAAACATGTCAGAAAATTGGGCGTCGAGTCAGCGAATCGATCGACATATCGACAAAAGGTTTCGGGCCATGGATTCAGGCATCGGGCCAAGAAGAGTTGAAATTGCGTCAAGAAAATCGGAGTTGCGGAGGTCAATTGGGCGATTGGGCAATAGGCCATAAGAGTGGATGATGCGTTGAAGAATCAGATGAAGCGTTGATGAACCAATGACATGCCGGACAACATGATTCAAGCTTTGTAATAATTGTCTAGATCAAAGTAGGCTTTATTTATGCAAGATTAACTATGATAGTGATCAAGGCATAAAACAAAATGAAGCCCTAGGGTCAAGAACGAGACTTCGTTGAGAGTTCGAGAGTTCATCGAAAGTTCGGACGTTCATCGGATATTCTACCGAAATTGATCGAGAAGTCCAGGAGCTTACCAAAAAAGCTCATCGAAACTCGTCAAGAAGATTGTCGTGAAGTCCAGGAGCTTACCGAGAGTCCACTGGAACATTGCCGAGAGATCATCAGAAGATCGCCGGAAGCTCGTCGGAAGAAACCTAGACTAACTGGATTGGATTTTCTTAGTGTATACCTTAAATTTCATGGTTAGCACATAATTGAGATTGAAATTGGGCTAACCCAATTAGAGGCCAGTTGGGCCCATGTATGGACTATGTTGGGTTAAGTGAAAAGCCCAAACAGTTACCCAACAGGCAGCACCGTCGTGGTATAGTCTCCGAGATTGTGTTAGGTAGTGGTACCATCAGACTGGGTGGTGGTACCGCTCGGTGTCAGTGTCAGACGATGGTACTGCTCGGTGTCAGGCAATGGTACCACTAGTCTAGGTAATAGTACCATCCAGACACAGTCTCCCAAGCGGTGGTACCACCAACACAAGCGATGGTACCGCAAGGACCTAGGAAACCCAAGATGAGACATTTTTAGGTTCCAAGTTTGAATCAACTTGAGGTCTATAAATACCCCTCTCATCCGTAATTAACACACATAAGCACATAGAGTTTAAAAGTGAGAAAATACTGTAGTAATCACTTTAGAAATCCCCTCCTCTAGTTCTAAGTTTAGAATTTTGTTTAGGGAGGAGTGCGTGCTTGTAAATGTTGTCACCTAAACATGTGAAAAGGAGAAGAGGGTTATAAAAGGGTAGTTGGTCTTTATCCATTGAAAGAAGACTGATAGTGGATGCCAGTGGCCTCGACGGAAGAGGAATCAGTGAAGTGGATGTAGGTCACGATGATCAAACCACTATAAAAATCTGGTTTACATTTCTTTTGGGCAATTTACTTTAATTGCAAACTGACTTCTTATTACTTACTATACTCTTCCAAACGCTTTCAATTTAAGCATCTTTATGAAATGAGTTTTATCGTATGAAAGATTTTCAAACCGACATGATTTTACTACTGCACTAATTTACCCCCTCTCTTAGTGCTGACTCGTTCCTAACCGTTGGTATCAGAGCCACATTATTTCTTACTTGGTTTAACACCCAAGAGAAATGACTCTTTTCAGCTTTCAAGAGGGCTTTTCTATCGTTCGTCCTCCTATGTTCAATGGGACGGACTACACTTATTAGAAAACTCGGATGAGAGTTTTCTTGCTTTCTATGGATTTGAATTTATGAAATATTATCAAAAATAGTTTTAATGGGACGGACTACACTTATTGAAAAACTCAAGAGTTTTCTTGCTTTCTATGGATTTAAATTTATGGAATATTATCGAAAATGATTTTAAAAAATCTTCTACTCGAAAGAATAGAATGATTTAGAGAAGAAAACTTTTTCTTTAAATGCTAGAGCTATAAATGCTCTATTTTGCACCTTAGACAAAAATGAATTCAATTAAATTTCTATGTGCGAAACAACTTTTGATATTTGGCACACTCTTGAAATCATACACGAAGGCACTAGTAGAGTAAAAGATTCTAAGATAAATCTTTTGATATATGATTTTGAACTTTTGCGAATGAAGCCAAGCAAGACTATTGGAGACATTTACACTCGTTTTACGGATGTCGTCAATAGTCTAAAAACTCTTGGTAAAAGTTTTTCGAACCTTGAACTTGTAAACAAAATTGTACGATCTCTTTATAAAAATTGGGACTATAAAGTAATGGTCATTCAAGAGGCCAAGGATTTGAATACTTTTTTGATCGAAGAACTTATCGAGTTTTTGATGACCTATGAAATGACCAATGTGGCACAAAACGAATATGAGAACAATATTCCAAAGAACATGAAGTATTTTGCACTTAGAACAAATGAAAACCACTTGAGCACTCAAGTGATGATGAACTTAAATTTCTCACTCTAAAACTTAAAAAATTTATTAAAAAGAATTAAAAAATAAAAATAAACTTAAAAAGAAGTTATCAAAGAAGAAGATAACACTCAAAGTAACTTGGGATGAAATGAGTATATCTGAAGAAGAGGAGCAAACCAATGAAGACGAAACAACAAACTTTGCCTTGGTGACTCTCGACAATGAGGTAAATAACTCAAACGAAACTCCTTTACTTTATTTTGAAATTACTTGATGATTTTTCATGAATTATTTTTAAATTAGTTAGTAAGAAAATAAAAAAAAATGAAAAAAAATATCATGCTTCTCTTTCTAAGTGATTTTGAAAAAAAAATTAAAATTTAAGCATGACAATTGCATGTTAATTCCAAGCATTAAGCATGAAAAGTTAGATTCACTTAAAAATAAAAATATATTTTGAAAATGCTTTATGTTTGATGAAATCAATTTTGATGATGTAATGATGTAATGAAAATGTCTAAGAGATTTGATATCATGCTTAATGAGTTTATAGTTTGAAATTATGCATGTTATATCTTGAAAACTTAGAACCATGTTTTGGTATTATACCCAAAGTAATGAAGCATAATGATCATGTTTAATGAGTTTTTCTTTTGAAATAATACATGATATTTTTTATGATTTATGGATTATCGATCTTTGCCATAATAAAAGTTCCCTTTCGGTTTTAAACGTTGATGTATGTTTTTATTCGGCATAAATGAAAAAGACATACTTCTATGAAATAAATCATTGAAACAACTAAAAAGAGAAAAGCATTTTTTTTGAAAATTTCTTTTATCTATCTTATCTATTTTTCAGTAAGAGATTGATAAAGTTGTTTATGTCATTTTGAACCTCTTAAAGGTAATTTTGTTGATTTGACGATTTAAATTTGAATGAGCTTTACCTTGATTTTTTGAGTTTTATAACTTGAGATTTCTTATGCAATCAATATATTATATCATTTGATCTCTTATGTTTCTATTTTTCATTTATAAAAAGAAGAGATTTGTTGAAATAAATCATGTCTTGTGGCATTCATAATTTCATATTAATATCTTTTATGTCATGATTTTCAAATGACACCTTTGTATTTTTGTGATGACTTGAACATTTATACCATTATGTTATTCCATTCTTCTTTATTGTTTACAATGACAAAAGGTGGAAAGAAAATAGCTAGCATCTCAAGAGAACCAAATTTGCTAGCTTGAATGATAAACATAAACATATTAGAGCTCCCAAATGCATAAATTCTTCTTATACATTTTTTGTTTCATGATCTTGATTACTCGAAATTTAGACTTGATATCTCATTTTTTATGATTGAAATAATGATTGGAATATTGATGTAATTATGAATGATGATTTGATATTATGCATGTAGTACTTCAACTTATGATAATGATGCATGCAATGATGAAATATTCATGATGAAAAATTATTTTGACATCCATGACTTGATTTTTCATCTTTGTTATTTATCTTTGTTATGATTTGAAGATTATAGTAAAGGGAAATGAATTACATTATTATATTGTTATTTCCCTCTTTTTGCCAATGACAAAGGGGGAGAAAGAATTGCTAGTGTGTATATCTCAAAAGAGAAAGATTTGCTAGCTTTCACTGATGGGGATATAAAGAGGAATAACTTTTGTATATGAACAACTACTAGAAGACCATAATACGCAGCGGAATAAAATGTAAATACAATCAAACAGAAAACCAAGATGTACGTGGAAAACCCCTTCAATGTGAAGGGTAAAAACCACGGGGCAAACTAGAGATAATCCACTATGAGAATAATGAATATACAAATCTCAATCTCTTGCCCAAAACCCTAGCAACAACCACAAGAGAATAACTGGGATACAAGGATCACGTCACTACCCACAATATCTAAAACCTCCCCAAGTAATCACAGCAAGAGTCTACTGTAGATTTGATCTAACCTGAGATGAGAACACTGCTAGATGATTGAGAATAGTCTCTTTGCGTTGTCCTTGTTTTCTTCCCTTTCTTTCTCTTCCTTTTCTGTCTTGTTCTCTTTCTTCTCTTTGGAATCTCGTGGCTCACAAGATCTGCCTCATTGCTGCCTTTTTATAGCCTTTTTCTGCTTCTAAAACGTAGCCACCACAGCCCCCTAATTTTAATTAGGGTTAGGTTAAGAGGGGGTGTGGGTTGTGAGCTGCCCTAGCCCACATGGGCTGAATATGGGTTATCAACCCAACAACCTCCCCCTTCAGCCCATAAGGGAGGCTGTCCCATGACTCCTCAATGTGAAGCCATGCCGACCAACTGTCGGCATATCTCCCGTCTTTCTTTTGGTAAGGTCTTCGTCAACATGTCTGCTCCATTGTCATTTGTATGAATTTTCTGAAGCTGCAACTGCTTCTCTTCAAATACATTTCGAATCTAGTGGTATCTGACATCTATATGCTTTGACTTAGAATGAAACATTGGGTTCTTACACAAATGGATGACACTCTGGCTGTCACAATGCACCACATAATTTTCTTATTTTAGCCCCAATTCTTGTAAGAATTCTTTCATCCATAACATTTCTTTGCATACCTCTGTAGCAGCAATATATTCTGCTTTTGTGGTAGAGAGAGCAATACACCTTTGTAACCTGGATTGTCATGACACAACTCCCCCTGCAAAAGTAAGTACATAACCTGAAGTAGACTTTCTCGTATCTATATCTCTTGCCATATCTGCATCTGTGTAACCTGTCAACACAGGTGATCCACCTCCAAAGCTTAAACAAACCTTAGAGCTCCCTCTGAGATATCTAAAAATCCACTTCACTGCTGCCCAGTGCTCTTTGCCTGGATTTGCAAGAAATCTGCTAGTAACACCCACTACATATGCGATGTCTGGCCTCGTACATACCATTGCATACATTAAACTTCCAACTGCTGAAGCATAAGGAACCTTTTGCATTTTCTCCTTCTCCTCATCACTTGACGGACTCTATTCTGAGCACAACTTGAAGTGACCTGCAAGAGGAGAACCAACTGGTTTTGTGTTGCTCATACTGAATCTTTCCAATACCTTCTTGATGTATTTCTCCTATGACAACCAAATCTTCTTGTTTTTTCTGTCACGAGAAATCTGCATGCCTAGTATTTACTTTGCTGGCCCCATGTCCTTCATTGCAAAAGACTCACTCAGTTTCTTCTTCAACCTGTCAATTTTAGACATATCTTTCCCAAGAATAAGCATGTCATCAACATAAAGTAAGAGAATAATAAAATCCTCATCAAACCATTTGATGTACACACAATGATCTGAAGCCGTTCTTTTGTATCCATTTTCTGTCATAAATGAATCAAACTTTCTGTACCACTGTCTTGGAGCTTGCTTTAGCCCATACAAGCTCTTCTTCAACTTGCAGACAAAATTATCTTTACCTTTGACTTTGAAGCCTTCTGGTTGCTCCATATAAATTTCCTCCTCCAAATCACCATGAAGGAAAGCTGTCTTCACATCTAACTGCTCAACCTCTAAGTCTTGGCTAGCAGCAATACCAAGAGCAACACGAATAGAAGACATTTTAACAATAGGAGAAAATATCTCTTCAAAGTCAATACCTTTCTTTTGACCAAAGCCTTTCACAACCAATCTAGCTTTGTACTTTGGTTGAGAACAATATTCTTGAGTCTTCAACCTAAAAACCCACTTGTTCTTCAAGGCCTTCATTCCATTTGGTAGCAGCACCAAATCATAAGTGTGGTTCTTCTGAAGAGCATCCATCTCTTCCTGCATAGCAACTAACCACTTCTCTTTCTGCTCACTCTCAACTGCTTCCTGGTAACTCTCTGGTTCACCTGCATCAGTAAGCATCACATACTCATCTGTAGAGTATCTTCTGGAAGGTTGACGTTGTCTAGAAGATCTTCTTAACTGAGGTTCTACGGGAACTTGCTCTCCTACTTCTTCTTGCTCAACATGTCCTGCAGGTAAATCAACATCAGGCTCTACACTATTTTCCTACACATCTCCCCCATCACCCTGATATACTGGAGGAATAACTGGGTCACAATCTGCTAATCCTTCTGCAGAAGTCTTGGCTGGTGCCTTCTTCTTCAAATCCTCAAATGTTTGATCCTCAAAGAAGACCACATCTCTGCTCCTGAACACCTTTTGCTTTTCTGGATCCCAAAGCCTGTAACCAAACTGATCATGTGAGTAACCAAGAAAAATATATTCTTTAGACTTACCATCCAGCTTGGACCTCTCATTATCTGGAACATGTGCAAATGCACGACAACCAAACACTCTCAAATGCCTGTAGGAAACATCTTTCCCTGACCATGCATGCTCTGCAACATCACCATCTAGGGCTGTACATGGTGATAAGTTGATCACATCAACTGCAGTCCTCAAAGCCTCATCCCAAAACCTTTTGGGTAGCTTAGCCTGTGAAAGCATACATCTGATCTTTTCCATGATGGTGCGGTTCATCCTCTCTGCAATTGCATTATGCTGAGGTGTACTAGGAACTGTCATCTCATGTTGGATCCCATGTGACCTGCAATAGTCATTAAACAATCCCGTATACTCACCACCATTATCTGATCTTATGCATTTCAATTTCCTTTCTGTCTCCCTTTCAACCCTGGCATGAAACTCTTTGAAGACATTAATAACTTGATCTTTGGTCTTCAAAGTATAAGCCCAAACTTTCCTGGAAAAATCATCTATAAAAGTGACAAAATAAAGTGTACCACTTATACCAAGAACATCAATAGATCCACCAAGAGTTTTTGTCCTCAAAGGACCACATATATCTGTATAAACACGGTCTAAGGCATGCATTTTTCTAGACAAAGCAGCACTAGCAAATGAAACTCTATGTTGTTTACCAGCCAAACAATCAATACAAGGGTTCAGATGTATACCTCTGAGATCTGGTAATACCTCTCTCTTGGAAAGAGCTTGCAGCCCCTTCTCGCTCATGTGTCCCAATCGCCTATGCCACAACTCCATACTGAAGTCTTTCTCTGTAGCATTTAACTGCTCACCATAAGCTTTAGCCTGCAACCTGTACAAAGTATGACATTTCTTTCCACTAGCTATAACAAGAGAACCCTTACTGAGCTTCCATTGCCCTTTGTGAAATCTGCTTTCATAGTCTTCATCATCTAGTCTTCCAACTGAAATTAAATTCAGCCTCAAGTCAACCACATGCCTCACATCCTTAAGTACCAACTTGCAGCCAAGGTTGGTCTTTAAATGGATATCACCCATGCCAATGATGTTTGTTGTGCCATAGTTGCCCATCTTGACAACACCAAAGTTTCCAGACCTGTATGTAGCAAAAAACTCTCTCCGAGGTGTAGCATGATAAGAAGCATCTGTGTCAATCACCCACTCAAGATCCTGACACACACAAGAAAAAATATCATCAGAAGGAGACAAAATCAAATAATCACCACCCTGCACTGTAGTTGTAGTATTATCCTTTGACTCTGTAGACTCCACTTCTTTTCCCTTTTTCTTGTTCTTCTTAGGTTGCTTATATTGGTTCTTGTAATGTCCTTTCTCACCATAGTTATAGCAAACAATATCTTTTCTTGATCTTGACTTGCTCCTACCCATACGTGAACTGCTTCTAGACTTTGACCTTCCTCTGTTCTCTAAGATAAGTGCCTGTGAATCATTCTGAGATGTTGCCGAACTCTTTCTTCTCAACTCCTCATTCAATAAACTGCTTGTTACTTGACTCATAGTGACAATACCATTTAGCGCAGAATTACTAAGGGAAACCATTAGTGTCTCCCAACTTTCTGGTAATGAACTGAGAAGTAACAATGCCTGCAACTCATTATCAAGAGACATTTTCATAGAGGATAACTGGTTAGTAATACTCTGCATTTTATTCAAATGCTCAGCAATAGAAGCACCCTCTCTATATTTTAGGTTCACAAGTTTTCTGATCAAAAAAGCTTTGTTGCCAATTGTTTTTCTTTCATAGAGACTTTCTAATTTTTTCCAAAGAGAATATGTAGAAATTTCAGTAGAAACATGGTGAAAGACACTATCATCAAGCCACTGTCTAATAAACTCAATTATTTTTCGATCTAACCTCTTCCACTCATTATCTGTCATAGTTATAGGTTTTGCACTATCCCCTTGCAAAGGTCCATACAAATCTTTGCAATACAAGAGATCTTCCATTCTTGGTTTCCATATCATCCAATTATTTCCATTCAAACTAATCATGCGAGAAATATTACTGGCCTCCATGTTCAAATACAAAAATTAAATCACCAAAACCCCGCTCTGATACTAGTTGATGGGGATATAAAGAGGAATAACTTTTGTATATGAACAAATACTAGAAGACCATAATATGCAGCGGAATAAAATGGAAACACAATCAAACAGAACACCAAGATATACGTGGAAAACCCCTTCAATGTGAAGGGTAAAAACCATGGAGCAAACTAGAGATAATCCACTATGAGAATAATGAATATACAAATCTCAATCTCTTGCCCAAAACCCTAGCAACAACCATAAGAGAATAACTGGGATACAAGGATCACGTCACTGCCCACAATATCTAAAACCTCCCCAAGTAATCACAGCAAGAGTCTACTGTAGATTTGATCTAACCTGAGATGAGAACATTGCTAGATGATTGAGAACAGTCTCTCTGCGTTGTCCTTGTCTTCTTCCCTTTCTTTCTCTTCCTTTTCTGTCTTGTTCTCCTTCTTCTCTTTGGAATCTTGTGGCTCACAAGATCTGCCTTGTTGCTGCCTTTTTATAGCCTTTTTCTGCTTCTAAAACGTAGCCACCACACCCCCCTAATCTTAATTAGGGTTAGGTTAAGAGAGGGTGTGGGCTGTGGGCTGCCCTAACCCACATGGGCTGAATATGGGCTATCAGCCCAACATTCACAATTCAAGTAGATACAAAAACATGCTAGTTTTCTCATCTCAAAAGAGAAGCAAAGATTGCTAACTTGTATATTTCAAGAAATAAAAGTTATTTTCTTGAACATCTCAAATATTGCTAGCTTACATTTATAAAAAAAATTGATTTAAAAATTTACTAGCTTGTATAATGTAGAACTTGCTATCTTGAACATCACCAAAAATTGCTAGCTTGCAATCTCAAGAGAAGCAAAAGTGCTATCTTGCCTATCCTAAGCCTAAGAAGCAAAACATGCTAACTTGCTAATTTAGCAAAATTTACAAATGTGCAAAACTCAAAATTACTACTAGCTTGAATATAAAATGACGTAAAATTTCACTACCTTATGCTTTGCCAAGGAAGCAAAGCATTGCACTTCTCAAAAGAGAAGAAAGAAAATTACTTGCTTGCATGATGATAAAACTTGAGATTATATTTATAATACAATGATTTGAAACTTGCTAAATGAACTTCTTCTTTTTGTTGATGACAAAGGAGAAGAAGTTATATTGATGACTATGCATGGAATGATGTATTGAAAATTTGATTATGCATGATTTTATGATCACATGTTGCAAATATTCATGATGAAATATTGCTATGACTTGAACTCAATTTGAATTCAAGAGTTCTATCAATATGGCATTAATTGGTTGTCATCATCAAAAAGAGGGAGATTTTTGAATCTCGAATTTTGATGATGAAACTAATTGAGAGTGTTTATGATTTAATCTGTGTTTTGAGTGATGTAGGAAGCTTCGATCAGGGAGAGACAATTAAAACAGGAAGAATCATGTTGGGTCGGAGAGAAACATGTCAGAAGATTGGACATTGAGCCGAAGAATTGGTCAACGTATCGACAAAAGGCTTCGGGCCATGGATTCGGGCATCGGGCCAAGAAGAGCAAAAATTGCACCAAGGAAATTGGAGTTACGGAGATCAACTAGGCGAATGGACAATAGGCCGCAAGAGAGGATGATGCGCCGAAGAATCGGATGAAGTGTCGATGAACCAATAACATGTTAGACAATATGATTCAAGCTTTGTAATAATTATCTAGATCGAAGTAGGCTTTATTTGTACAGGATTAACTATGATAGTGATTAAGGTATAAAGCAAAATGAAGTCCCAGAGTCAAGAACGAGACTTCGTTGGGAGTTCGATAGTTCATCGGAAGTCCAAACGTTCGTCGAAAGTTTTGCTAGAATTGACCGAGAAGTCCAGGAGCTTGCCGAAGAAGCTCATCGATACTCACCAAGAAGATCGTCGTGAAGTCTAGGAGCTTGCCGAGAGTCCGTTGGAACATTACCGAGAGATCATCGAAAATTCGCTGGAAGATCATCGGAAGCTTGCTAGAAGAAACCTAGACTAATCGGACCGAATTTGCTTAGTGTATGCCTTAAATTTTGTAGTTAGTATATAATTGAGATTGAAATTGGGCCAATCCAATTAGGGGCCAGTTGGGCCCATGTATGGACTATGTTGGGTCAAGTGAAAGACCCAAATAGTTACCCAACAAGTGACACCATCGTGGCACAGTCTTCGAGACTATATCAGGCGGTGGCACCGCCCAGTATTAGAGTCAGGAGGTGGTATCGCTAATTTGGGCAGTGGTACCGCACAGACATAGTCTCTCAAGTGGTGGTACCGCCCAGACAGTCTCCCAAGCGGTGGTACCACCAGACTAGGCAATGGTACAGCCCAATGTCAGTGTTGTAGGCGGTGGTATCGCTAGGACCTAGGAAACTCAGGATGAGACCTTTTTAGGCTCTAAGTTTGAATCAATTTGAGACCTATAAATACCCCTCTCATCCCAGGTTAACACACACAAGCATAGAGAGTATAAAAGTGAGAAAACACTATAGTAATCACTTGAGAAATCTCCTTCTCTAGTTCTAAGTTTAGAATTCTGTTTAGGGAGGAGTGTGTGCTTGTAAAGGTTGTCTCCTAAACCTGTGAAAAAGAGAAGAGGGGTGTAAAAGGGTAATTAGTCTTCACCCATTGAAGGAAGACCGATAGTGGATGCCGGTGGCCTCAACGGAAGAGGAATCGGTGAAGCGGATGTAGATCACGACGACCGAACCACTATAAAAATCTGGTTTGCATTTCTTTTTGGCAATATACTTTAACTACAGACTGCCTTCTTATTACTTGCTATATTCTTTCGTACGCTTTCAATTTAAGCATCTTTATAAAACGGGTTTTGTCGTATGAAAGATTTTCAAACTAACGTGATTTTACCGTTGCACTAATTCACCCCTCCCCCCCTCTTAGTACCGACTCGTTCCTAACAGAATCATGTTGTCCGACATGTCATTGGTTTATCGATGCTTTGTCCGATTCTTCGGCGCATCGTCCTCTTTTGTGGCCTATTGCCCAATAGACCAGTTGACCTCCGT
Organism: Musa acuminata AAA Group; assembly: GCF_036884655.1. Taxonomy (NCBI): domain Eukaryota; kingdom Viridiplantae; phylum Streptophyta; class Magnoliopsida; order Zingiberales; family Musaceae; genus Musa; species Musa acuminata. Next base: position 38,913,468 of record NC_088335.1, read on the forward strand.
AACTCCGTTTTTTTTGGCGTAATTGTTAGGATCGAGAGCACTAAGAGGGGGGGGGTGAATTAGTGCAGCGGAAATCTTACAGCAATTTAAAAACTAAAGCTGCGTTCGTCCGATAAAAAATGATTTCGATATAAAAGCAGAATCACAGTGCAGTTTGCGTCTAAGCGCAGTTTTGCGTCTAAGCGCAGTTTGCGTCTAAACACAGTTTGCGTCTAAGCGCAGTTTGCGTCTAAGCACAGTTTGCGTCTAAGCGCAGTTTGCGTCTAAACTCAGTTTTACGTCCAAACGCAGTTTTACGTCAAAACGCAGTTTTACGTCTAAACGCAGTTTTGCGTCTAAACGCAGTTTTACGTCTAAACGCAGTTTTACGTCTAAACGCAGTTTTGCGTCTAAACGCAGTTTTACGTCTAAACGTAATTTTACGTCTAAATGTAGTTTTGCGTCTAAAAGCAGTTTTGAACCTTGAAAAGCGTTTTACGTAGAAAGCAATTTGCAGTTATAAATGGAATCCGAATGTAAGCGTAAACTGCAGTGTGAAGATCGTACGAAAACACGATTTACGTTTGAATGCAGATTCTGAAAGATCAGAGCTTAAAAACTCGTTCGTAAAGGCGCTGAGGGCAGTAGCAATGTAGGAGGTTTGCAGTAATGATAAAGTGCTCAAGGTAAAAGCAAACCAGAGATTTAGAGTGGTTCGGTCAGTCTTGACCTACTCCACTTTTGGCTTCCTCCTCCGACGAGGTCACCGACGTCAACTAGCTGCCTTCCTTCAATGGGCGAAGGCTAACTGCCCTTTTACAGTTTCTCTCCTTTTGACAGGCTCAGGAGACAACCTTTACAGATCCTTTCTCTCCTCTCTTTACAACTCAAGACTTGAAGAACAGAAAGAGGAGAACTTTAGGACTTTACACAAATTTGAGCTCTTAGAATCACTGAAAAGATCAAGAATTCGGTGTGGATCTATATCATTTCAGTGCTGAATGGGTGGGGTATTTATAGGCCCCAACCCAGTTCAAATTTGGAGCTCAAAACGATCAAATCGATCAAATCCCAGAATTCTGGGATCAGGCGGTTGCACCTCTTGACTGGAGAGGTGGCACCGCCTGGCAGAGCTCGAAGACTGAGCTCAGGCGATTGCTTCTCTCTGCCAGAGCTCGAAGACTGAGCTCGGTGATTGCATCACCTGGCAGAGCTCGAAGACTGAGCTTGGTGATTGCATCACCTGGCAGAGCTCGAAACTGAGCTCGGTGGTTGCATCACCTGGCAGAGCTCCAAACTGAGCTCAGGCTGATGCACCTCTCTGCCAGAGCTCGAAGACTGAGCTCGGTGATTGCATCACCTGGCAGGGCTCGAGACTGAGCTCAGGCTGATGCACCTCTCTGCCAGAGCTCGAAGACTGAGCTCGGTGGTTGCATCGCCTGGCGGAGCTCGAAACTTGAGCTCTGGCGGTGCTACCTCTTGGCAGAGGAGGTTGCACCGCCCAGTCTAGCTCGTAGACTGAGCTCTGGGCGGTTGCACCTCTCGGCTGGGGCGGTTGCACCTCCCAGCCTCGCAGCCCTGGCGGTTGCACCTCCTGGCTGGGGCGGTTGCACCTCCCAACCTCGCTGGAAGACATAGCCTGGGCGGTGCTACCTCCAACCCTGGCGGTGGCACCTCTTTCACTATTCCAGCTCACTTGGTTTGGCTCCAAACTTGGTCCAAACCAGTCCGAACTTGGGCCTAATTGGCCCCTACTTGGGTTATAGGATTAACACCTAATCCTAACCCTAATTAACGTGCTAACTATGAATTTAAAGACATTTTCTAAGCTTTTACAAAGTCCGCAAGTCAAGACTTCTTTTGGCGAGCTTCCGGCAAACTTCCGGCGGTCTTCCGATGAACTCTCGGAAACCATTCTGCGGACTCCCGGCAAGCTCCTAGACTTCACGATTTGTTCTTAGCGAGTTCCAACGAGCTTCTTCGGCAAGCTCCGATCTTTCTCGGCGAGCTCCGCGAACTCCCAACGAATCTTCGAACTTCCGTCGAACTCTCGAACTCGCAACAAATCCTTCGCGCTTGACTCCGACACTTTGTTTCGCTTTATGTCTTCATCGTTATCATAGTTAATCCTGCACAATTAAAACAAAACTTCGATCGAGACAATTAATCCTTAGCAATTAACCAAGTTGTCCGGCATGTCATTGGTCCCTCGACGCTTCGTCTGATTCTTCGGCGCATCGTCCTCTCCTGCGGCCTATTGCCCAATCGGCCAGTTGACTCCGCAACTCCGATATCCTTGGCACAATACCCGCTCTTCTTGGCCCGATGCCCGAGTCTACGGCCCGAAGCCTTCTGTCGATACGTCGACCGATCCACCGGCCCGACGTCCAATCTCTTGACATGTTCCTCCGGCACAACATGATTTTCCTGCTTTAATTGTCTCATCCTGATCAAAGCATCCTGCGTCACTCAAAACGCAGATTAAATCATAAACATATATCAAGTAGTTTCATCATCAAAATACGAGATTCAACAATCTCCCCCTTTTTGATGATGACAACCACTTGATGACGGAGTTAAACTTAACTCCCGGAGTTTAAACAAACTCCCCCTATCAATATGCCATATTGATAGAACCTTGAATTCAACCTGAATTCAAGTCATTGCAATATTCATCATGAATACTTGCAACACATCAACATGAACCAAAGTATGTTGATGACATGACATTGATGCATAAGTTAAGTTTAACTCCGGGAGTTAAGTTGCACCTCTTGACTGGAGAGGTGGCACCGCCTGGCAGAGCTCGAAGACTGAGCTCAGGCGATTGCTTCTCTCTGCCAGAGCTCGAAGACTGAGCTCGGTGATTGCATCACCTGGCAGAGCTCGAAGACTGAGCTTGGTGATTGCATCACCTGGCAGAGCTCGAAACTGAGCTCGGTGGTTGCATCACCTGGCAGAGCTCCAAACTGAGCTCAGGCTGATGCACCTCTCTGCCAGAGCTCGAAGACTGAGCTCGGTGATTGCATCACCTGGCAGGGCTCGAGACTGAGCTCAGGCTGATGCACCTCTCTGCCAGAGCTCGAAGACTGAGCTCGGTGGTTGCATCGCCTGGCGGAGCTCGAAACTTGAGCTCTGGCGGTGCTACCTCTTGGCAGAGGAGGTTGCACCGCCCAGTCTAGCTCGTAGACTGAGCTCTGGGCGGTTGCACCTCTCGGCTGGGGCGGTTGCACCTCCCAGCCTCGCAGCCCTGGCGGTTGCACCTCCTGGCTGGGGCGGTTGCACCTCCCAACCTCGCTGGAAGACATAGCCTGGGCGGTGCTACCTCCAACCCTGGCGGTGGCACCTCTTTCACTATTCCAGCTCACTTGGTTTGGCTCCAAACTTGGTCCAAACCAGTCCGAACTTGGGCCTAATTGGCCCCTACTTGGGTTATAGGATTAACACCTAATCCTAACCCTAATTAACGTGCTAACTATGAATTTAAAGACATTTTCTAAGCTTTTACAAAGTCCGCAAGTCAAGACTTCTTTTGGCGAGCTTCCGGCAAACTTCCGGCGGTCTTCCGATGAACTCTCGGAAACCATTCTGCGGACTCCCGGCAAGCTCCTAGACTTCACGATTTGTTCTTAGCGAGTTCCAACGAGCTTCTTCGGCAAGCTCCGATCTTTCTCGGCGAGCTCCGCGAACTCCCAACGAATCTTCGAACTTCCGTCGAACTCTCGAACTCGCAACAAATCCTTCGCGCTTGACTCCGACACTTTGTTTCGCTTTATGTCTTCATCGTTATCATAGTTAATCCTGCACAATTAAAACAAAACTTCGATCGAGACAATTAATCCTTAGCAATTAACCAAGTTGTCCGGCATGTCATTGGTCCCTCGACGCTTCGTCTGATTCTTCGGCGCATCGTCCTCTCCTGCGGCCTATTGCCCAATCGGCCAGTTGACTCCGCAACTCCGATATCCTTGGCACAATACCCGCTCTTCTTGGCCCGATGCCCGAGTCTACGGCCCGAAGCCTTCTGTCGATACGTCGACCGATCCACCGGCCCGACGTCCAATCTCTTGACATGTTCCTCCGGCACAACATGATTTTCCTGCTTTAATTGTCTCATCCTGATCAAAGCATCCTGCGTCACTCAAAACGCAGATTAAATCATAAACATATATCAAGTAGTTTCATCATCAAAATACGAGATTCAACAATCTCCCCCTTTTTGATGATGACAACCACTTGATGACGGAGTTAAACTTAACTCCCGGAGTTTAAACAAACTCCCCCTATCAATATGCCATATTGATAGAACCTTGAATTCAACCTGAATTCAAGTCATTGCAATATTCATCATGAATACTTGCAACACATCAACATGAACATATGCATAAACTTATGCATCACATGTCATGTCATCAACATACTTTGGTATCAACATACTTTGGTATCATCAAACTCCTTTTTGATGATGACAACCACTTGATGACGGAGTTAAACTTAACTCCCGGAGTTTAAACAAACTCCCCCTATCAATATGCCATATTGATAGAACCTTGAATTCAACCTGAATTCAAGTCATTGCAATATTCATCATGAATACTTGCAACACATCAACATGAACATATGCATAAACTTATGCATCACATGTCATGTCATCAACATACTTCTCCCCCTTTGTCATCAACAAAAAGGAGAAGTACCACAATCAAGTGTTTGTGATATTGGTTCAATTCATTGCATGAAAAACATAGTATCAAGTTTTATCATAATGCAATCTTTGGAGCTAGAAGATTTAGCAAGTATTTCATCATGCTTAGAACATTCATGCTATCAAGTTTTAGATATGCAAGTTTTATAGCATATGAGATAGCAAGTTCTACATCATGTAAGCTAGCAAATTAGAGATGTTCAAGAAGGCAACTCTTGCTTCTTGAAAATTTTGCTCACTTTGCTAGATGCGCAAGTTAGCATTTTTGCCTCTTTTGAGATAGCAACTTTTTGCTTCTCTTTAGACCAACAAGCTAGCAATTTTTACGATATACAAGTTTCACAATATATAAGCTAGCAAAAATTTCGAAAGCAAATACAAGATAGCTTTCTTGTGTAAGCTCATGATTCTTGCTTCCTATTGCAATGTGCAAATTGCAAGTTTTGCTTCAACTAAGATATTCAAGATAGCGATGTTCAAGAAGACAATTTTTCTTCTTGAAATGAGCAAGTTAGCAATCTTTGCTGCTTAAGATAGGCAAGCAAGCAGTCAAGTTTTTGCATCTTCTTGACTTGTACAAGCTAGCTATCTCCCCCTTTGTCATTGTAAAAAAGGAAGAGAGAATACAGTTTTGTACTTCTTTTTTCCTTTTACAACGATTTCAAAATCATGACAAAGGATGAATAATCAAGTTATGAATGTCAAGACAATTTTTCATCATGAATATTTTATCATTGCATGCATCATTATCATAAGTTAAAGTATTACATGCATGATATCATATCACCATTCATAATTACATTAATGTTTCAATATAGCAATTTCTTCTCAAAATGTGTAACTTGGCACTCATAGCATTTTAGATCATGATTTACATCATATGCAATACATCACATCATAATTAGAAAGCAAGTATTGCATGCATAATTGCACATCATAAATGTTTCATATCATGATGGTATCAATTTTGTCAAATTATATCCTACCATGCATGATCAAAACTTCTCCCCATTTTATCATTGAAAACAAGAAGAAGGTAGGGGTAAGAGCATAAAAGTGTTAAATATTTCAATTATTTCAAGGCATTTACATCATAGATCAAGTCATGATTCATGATTCATCATAAATCAAGTTAGTTTTCAATCATCACATAAGGCATTTAAGGAATTTTTGAAACATAGGAGAATGATTAATTTAAGCACACAATGTTTCAATCCAATCCAAGTCATGAATATCAATGCTTTCATATTGTGAGTATCAATTCATGAATACCACAAGATATTATTTGTGACTTCAATTTTGCAAGATCAATATTATGATTTAAATAAAACTTATTCAAATCAATTCATAATCAAGTCATTAAAATTAATTTCGAGATTCACAAAATATCATGAAATCAAAAGACAAGTTGCATTTCATTTGAAGAACTCCTTTTTGATAAATCTAGGGAGCATAATGAACGATCTTGATTTATAAAGAGCTTCATGTTATAATTATCAAGATCATGATTTTAATAATTATTCTCTTTAGCAAAGAATCACAAAAGCACTTTATTTTTGCATTAGAATTCTCATTGTATTATGATTTATAAATTCTTTTTCTGCACATGAATCATAGGAGATATGTATGTGAAACAAATCTTTGCAAGCAAAGACACTATCATTCATATTTCAAGATGGAATTTATAAGCAGGAATCATTTCATCAAATCCATTTTAGAAAAATATTTTTCATAAGTGTATGAGAAAACCCGATTGTTAGGATACCAATTGTTAAGTGAGTCCGAAAATGAAATTAGTACTTTCATGCATTCGGATAAGATTTTGCTATAGATTTTCAAGTTCAATTATGAAGATAAAACATGCTCATGATCATAAAAATTTATGTATCCAAAACATATAATTTCCAACATGTTATAGTGTAAAATCATCATGGCAATTAAGTGATTTGAACATTGAATCAAGAATGTCCGAAAAATAATCTTAACACGTTCATGCATTCGAGCACATTTTTGCCATAGTTTTTCAAATATACTCATGAGAATAACACATGCTTATCATTGGCTTAAAACCTCATGCATAAAATTGTTAATCAAAATATTTAATTTCATCATTATGCATTTCTTCAAATCAAACATGATCTTTAATTAAAGTCGAGAAATATCAATGGAAATCAACGTAATACACATTTTTACTTCTTAACCATGATTTCATATTTTCAATCAAGATCATTTTATTTATTTATTATAGCATATGCAATATTATCATTTTCGAAATTACTAGCATGATCATGTAATTTTCAAGAAAATTAATTCTAAACTAAAAAGAAAATACATCATGAAAGCGTCAAGTAATTTCAAAATAAATCAAAGGCATTCTAATTACCTCAACGTCGTAGGCTGTTAAGGCGTAGTTTGCCACCTCGCTTTTGTTGATTTTTTCTTCGTCTTCGGAGGAGCTCGATTCATCCCAACTTTTGTTCTTCTTCTTGCGTTTAAAGCAAGTAGTTCCATTCTTTTTGCTTTTTAATTTTCGTTTCATTTGTAGTTTAAGTTCACCATCACTTGAGCTTATGCTCGAGTGGTCTTCAAATGTTCTATGTCCCAAATCCTTCCTGTTCTTTGGAAGGTTGTTTTGTTCATCATTGTCCTCATCACTTGAGTCATCGCTCAAGTGGCATTCATTTGTCCGGAGTTCCAAATCCTTCCTGTTCTTTGGAAGGTGATTGTGTTCAACATGTTCATCATGTTCATTGTGCACCATTTCGTATGTTATCAACGAACCAATTAGTTCTTCAAGTGGTAAGTTGTTTAGGTTTTTAGCTTCTTGTATTGCAGTTACTTTTGAATTCCACTTCTTAGAAAGAGAACGCAAAATCTTGTTTACGAGTTCAAGATCCGAAAAACATTTTCCAAGAGCTCTTAAACTATTGACGACATCCGTGAAACGGGTGTACATGTCGCCTATAGTCTCGCTTGGTTGCATTCGAAAAAGCTCAAAATCATGCAATAAAAAGTGAACTTTCGAGTCTTTGACTCTACTAGTTCCCTCGTGCGTGATTTCAAGTGTTCGCCAAATGTCAAAAGCCGTTTCGCACGTAGAAATCCGATTGAACTCATTTTTGTCCAAAGCGCAAAATAAGGCATTCATAGCCTTTGCGTTTAAAGAAAAATACTTCTTCTCCAAATCCGACCATTCGTTTGTTGGTTTAGAGGGAAGTTGAAAACCGTTTTCAATGATATTCCATAAATCCAGATTTAGAGAAATCAAGAAAACTCTCATTCGAGTTTTCCAGTAAGTGTAGTCCAATCCGTTAAAGAACGGTGGACGAAAGACCGAATAGCCCTCTTGAAGAGCCATTTCTCTCGGGTGTAAATCCGAAATGAGAAATACCCCGCTCTGATACCAATTGTTAGGATCGAGAGCACTAAGAGGGGGGGGGTGAATTAGTGCAGCGGAAATCTTACAGCAATTTAAAAACTAAAGCTGCGTTCGTCCGATAAAAAATGATTTCGATATAAAAGCAGAATCACAGTGCAGTTTGCGTCTAAGCGCAGTTTTGCGTCTAAGCGCAGTTTGCGTCTAAACACAGTTTGCGTCTAAGCGCAGTTTGCGTCTAAGCACAGTTTGCGTCTAAGCGCAGTTTGCGTCTAAACTCAGTTTTACGTCCAAACGCAGTTTTACGTCAAAACGCAGTTTTACGTCTAAACGCAGTTTTGCGTCTAAACGCAGTTTTACGTCTAAACGCAGTTTTACGTCTAAACGCAGTTTTGCGTCTAAACGCAGTTTTACGTCTAAACGTAATTTTACGTCTAAATGTAGTTTTGCGTCTAAAAGCAGTTTTGAACCTTGAAAAGCGTTTTACGTAGAAAGCAATTTGCAGTTATAAATGGAATCCGAATGTAAGCGTAAACTGCAGTGTGAAGATCGTACGAAAACACGATTTACGTTTGAATGCAGATTCTGAAAGATCAGAGCTTAAAAACTCGTTCGTAAAGGCGCTGAGGGCAGTAGCAATGTAGGAGGTTTGCAGTAATGATAAAGTGCTCAAGGTAAAAGCAAACCAGAGATTTAGAGTGGTTCGGTCAGTCTTGACCTACTCCACTTTTGGCTTCCTCCTCCGACGAGGTCACCGACGTCAACTAGCTGCCTTCCTTCAATGGGCGAAGGCTAACTGCCCTTTTACAGTTTCTCTCCTTTTGACAGGCTCAGGAGACAACCTTTACAGATCCTTTCTCTCCTCTCTTTACAACTCAAGACTTGAAGAACAGAAAGAGGAGAACTTTAGGACTTTACACAAATTTGAGCTCTTAGAATCACTAAAAAGATCAAGAATTCGGTGTGGATCTATATCATTTCAGTGCTGAATGGGTGGGGTATTTATAGGCCCCAACCCAGTTCAAATTTGGAGCTCAAAACGATCAAATCGATCAAATCCCAGAATTCTGGGATCAGGCGGTTGCACCTCTTGACTGGAGAGGTGGCACCGCCTGGCAGAGCTCGAAGACTGAGCTCAGGCGATTGCTTCTCTCTGCCAGAGCTCGAAGACTGAGCTCGGTGATTGCATCACCTGGCAGAGCTCGAAGACTGAGCTTGGTGATTGCATCACCTGGCAGAGCTCGAAACTGAGCTCGGTGGTTGCATCACCTGGCAGAGCTCCAAACTGAGCTCAGGCTGATGCACCTCTCTGCCAGAGCTCGAAGACTGAGCTCGGTGATTGCATCACCTGGCAGGGCTCGAGACTGAGCTCAGGCTGATGCACCTCTCTGCCAGAGCTCGAAGACTGAGCTCGGTGGTTGCATCGCCTGGCGGAGCTCGAAACTTGAGCTCTGGCGGTGCTACCTCTTGGCAGAGGAGGTTGCACCGCCCAGTCTAGCTCGTAGACTGAGCTCTGGGCGGTTGCACCTCTCGGCTGGGGCGGTTGCACCTCCCAGCCTCGCAGCCCTGGCGGTTGCACCTCCTGGCTGGGGCGGTTGCACCTCCCAACCTCGCTGGAAGACATAGCCTGGGCGGTGCTACCTCCAACCCTGGCGGTGGCACCTCTTTCACTATTCCAGCTCACTTGGTTTGGCTCCAAACTTGGTCCAAACCAGTCCGAACTTGGGCCTAATTGGCCCCTACTTGGGTTATAGGATTAACACCTAATCCTAACCCTAATTAACGTGCTAACTATGAATTTAAAGACATTTTCTAAGCTTTTACAAAGTCCGCAAGTCAAGACTTCTTTTGGCGAGCTTCCGGCAAACTTCCGGCGGTCTTCCGATGAACTCTCGGAAACCATTCTGCGGACTCCCGGCAAGCTCCTAGACTTCACGATTTGTTCTTAGCGAGTTCCAACGAGCTTCTTCGGCAAGCTCCGATCTTTCTCGGCGAGCTCCGCGAACTCCCAACGAATCTTCGAACTTCCGTCGAACTCTCGAACTCGCAACAAATCCTTCGCGCTTGACTCCGACACTTTGTTTCGCTTTATGTCTTCATCGTTATCATAGTTAATCCTGCACAATTAAAACAAAACTTCGATCGAGACAATTAATCCTTAGCAATTAACCAAGTTGTCCGGCATGTCATTGGTCCCTCGACGCTTCGTCTGATTCTTCGGCGCATCGTCCTCTCCTGCGGCCTATTGCCCAATCGGCCAGTTGACTCCGCAACTCCGATATCCTTGGCACAATACCCGCTCTTCTTGGCCCGATGCCCGAGTCTACGGCCCGAAGCCTTCTGTCGATACGTCGACCGATCCACCGGCCCGACGTCCAATCTCTTGACATGTTCCTCCGGCACAACATGATTTTCCTGCTTTAATTGTCTCATCCTGATCAAAGCATCCTGCGTCACTCAAAACGCAGATTAAATCATAAACATATATCAAGTAGTTTCATCATCAAAATACGAGATTCAACAATGTAATTTCCACTCTTTTTGGCACAATGCCCGAACCCATGGCCCAAAGCCTTCTACTGATACGTCAACCGATCCTTCGGCTCAACGTCTAATATTCTGACATGTTTCTCTCCGACCTAACATGATTTTTCCTGCTTTAATTGTCTCTCTATGATCGAAGCTTCTTGCGTCATTCAAAACACAGATCAAATCATAAACACTATTAATTGGTTTCATCATCAAAATCCGAGATTCAATATTTATTTCATATATTTTTAAATTTTACATTTAAACACTTTAAAATTTTGTTTTTTATTTTTTTTATAATTTTATCAAAATATGATACTTTCATGAATTTTATTTTGACATTTGAGCTCTAAATAGGTAGAAAACTTATTCTGAAAATATGATCCCAAAATAAAGGCCTTGAACCACTTACATTGTTTTGAGGCCAATTTAAAAAATAATGTCAATGGGTTAAATTCTGGTCAAACCAACTTAAGATTTTTCAGGAAACCTTTGCATTGAATCCAAATAGATAATAAATTAAATTTTCTATTTTAGAAAAAAATTATTATATATATTTTTAAAATTTTCAGCATCTGAATGCTATAAAATTTTATCCATTTTCTTGAAATCCTTCTAATTTTATCAAAATATGATGCTTTTCTGAAATTATTTTTGACATTTAAAAGTTTAAATAGGTAGAAGACATATTCTAAAAATTTGATCCCATAAAATCAATGCCTTGAATCACTGACACTTTATGAGTCAATTCAAAAATACTGTAACTAGGTCAAATCCTGATCAAAATAACATGGTATTTTCTTGAAACATTTTCATTGAACCCAGTTAGATTAAAAATCAACTTTTTCTATTTTATGATATTTATTTCTTATTTTTTAAAAACTCTTCAACATCTAAATACTATAAAATTTTATCTAATTTTATCAAATTATGATGTTTTCATGAAATATTTGTTGACATTTGAGCTTTTAAATAGGTAGAAAATCTATTCTAAAAATTTGATCCAAGAAATATTGTCTTAAACCACTTACACTATTAGAAAATAGTGTAACTAGGTCATAGCCTGATCAAAATAAGTTGAAACTTTTAGAAAGTATTTAAATTTATTTTAAATGGATAAAAATATAACTTTTCTCTTTTGGAGAATTTAAATAATAATTTTTAATATTTTCTAAATAAATGTAACTTTTCAAGGGCAAAATCAATAAATAAATTTTTAAAAACTTAATTTTTTCTTTTTTTAGAAAAATATATAAATATTTATTACTATATTATTCTTTATTTTGTAGTAAATATAATGTAGTATATTTATTTATTATTTTTAATGATACAAATTGATATATCAAATAAATTATTTGATATACTTTATTTTACATCAATTCTTTGGTCAAACCAGTTCAATCGAATGGATTAGTTCATTAAAAAAGTGGAGAGAGAAGATATAGCATTTTAGGGAAAAGACAAAAATTTATTGAAGAATAAATACTTTTACCAATTTGAAAAATTAAAACTTTCTATGAGAATTTTTTAAAATGAGAAAGCTGTGCAAAAATTTATAAAAAGTATAAACTTTTTCCAAAAATTTACCCAAATATTATTTAAATAAAGAATAAATTATTTTGAATGGGTATATAATCCTTTAACCAAGTATGAAAGAGATTTGAATAAAATAATAAATATCCAACAGTGAAATTATATGATAAGAACATTGTCGAATCTTACATTCGTCATTTATTTATCTATCACCAAAAAAATATTTAATTCTAATTTTAAAATTTATTTTTTATTTAAAAATTATTTAATCCTAATCATTTAAATATTTATTAGTACACAAAAATAAATCATTTAAATATCTTTTGAACTAAAATTTCTTTTTCTAACGACTAAAAAGAAAAAAAAATCTGAAAGTCCATTATCAACCACTATATTTTATATTCTGAAAATATAAAAAAAATGAAGAAAAGACAGACCTGATCGATCTACAGAATCTTTTCCTTTATTCTAAAAATATAAGAATTATTTCCATGACTCTTAACGGCAGTGACCCAAAGTTGCATGAAAATAATTTTCTTATTATACCTCAAAACAGATACAGAAAAATAATAAAAATATCCAAATGGGCCAAAGCAATTAATCATCATGGCATTACTGCTGTTGATGATTACCCATTCCGTTACCCAATGTCATTGCAAATACTCATAATACTTGTACTCTGCAACACTTGATTCAAACAAGGAGTTTTAACTTGTAAAATCTCAACCCAACATAACATGATAGTCAGTCTCTCATTCATGCCAAAATTCCTCGTGCAAACAATAGGCAATACCTAAATAACAGTTGAACTCAATCTAGCAGCCTCCACTCTCACCATGAAGGACCATCCAATTCATGCTACTGATTTGCCTTCTTCAGCTACTGAGCTAAACTGCAGGTCAACTTGCAACCAGTTAGTCCCGTGTTTTTGGCAGACACACCCTCATGGAAAACTGAAAGGCTGATGAGAGGATTTCTATCATAAACTCACGTCTTACTTCAGACTGGGGGTTGGCGAGGAATTTAACCAGAAATTTCAGGCTGTGTTCAGTGAAAATAAGGCATGATTCCATTGTGTTGCAGGTTTTACCTTCACATTCTGAGGATCAAATCGAGAGCCGACCAAGGAAAACGGCAATCTATGTTATCTTGACATCTCGCAGAAGCCGTGCAGCCATAGATCCCAATCTTCTGATTTCCCAGTCATCAATCTTCCCAGGTTCTAAATCCATGATGTTCTCACCAGCTGTTGCATCCCTGGCATCTTCTTCTGCTTCACAACTTTGACCATCCTCGTCACTACCACGACTAGACTCGGGAATTTGATTTGCAGTAGGTCCAGGATTCTTGTATCTAGATTGATCTTTTACCTCCATCATGAAAAGCTGAATACTAGGGTGTCGGTACTTGCTATCCATCTGCATCCACAAGATGGATTATCTCTATCAGTTGTCCAAAGAAAAACTTTTACCTATCGTGTCATGTCATTTCATAGATTACATTCTTTGTAAGACTACTTTTACCTATCGCAATAACAAATACCAAGTTATTTTCTGATGTATGCATGAGAGTTAAATTTGCATATGATCATAAGAAGCATGTTTTAAGGAAAGATTATCACACAAAGTTGCAAAATATTATATCCATGTGGTAGAAAATCTCAGGACTGGCAATGGAGAGATGTTGTAGATGGCTCACAGCCAGTATATTATTTTTCATTTTTGCTGGAACATACAGGAACATGGACCTGCGCCTGACATACCTTAATTTTGCTGCATGCTTGAATCAAACAGTGTATATATGTTGATATTTTTGTAGCAATCGCATCACCAAAATTACAAATTAGTAATAAAAATACTAAAATTGTTAGATTCAATAAAAATAATCAATTAAAAAATAATCAATAATTTAAAAACAAAACAAAATAGTTTTAAAATTTACCAAAATCCGATTTTTCAATCTGTACATTGAATCTGAAAGATCCGATCTGATCCTTTTTTTTCGAATGGTTAATCCAATTGTGGATCCTGATTCTCAGAATCTTGTGTAACTCATATCAAAAACGAATTTGGCAAAAGATCCCACCTTTGCTGACATAGTTAAGTCTCACCAGGACTTGGATTAAAGTTATCTTACTAGTATATACAAAATATAACAAAAGATAACAAAATATGTCCTCTTAGTTCTTAACTGTGAGCAATTAATGATACGCGTAAACAATCCGATCTCAACTTCAATGATAGTTCTGATCCAAAGGAACCTTAATTAAAAGCATAAGGGCAGTATAGTCACATTCCATCTTGAGAGAGTATACAGTGCCTTGTATCAACTTTTAGCTCAAGTTTATGTTAAATTTCCGGTCACAAGTCTTTTTGTAAATTGATAGTGCATAATGCATAAATGGTTCAAAAAACTAACTAAATTAAACATAGAATAGACAAAAAAAACCAATGTAGAAAGCTAATCATCCAAAAAGCTTATTTGAACCGAAACACACACAATGCCTACACATACCTTTGCCTTTGGGATGGTTTTAACTACAAAATTTTGCTTCCACACATCCATCATCCTTTCATGGACCACCGTGGAGCGGATCTCATAACCTAACTAAATGAGTTTCAAATAGTCTTAATACCATAACATGTAAAACTTTATACTAAGAAGAATCTGAAAATATAAACATTACCAATATCACAGTCCTAGGTCCTGATAATGCCAAAATTGTCTGAAGTAATGGCTCCAGTAGATGCTCTGCATATACCTTGGACCAACAACATCAAATATATTTTAACAGATTATAAAATGATATTAACAAACCATAGATGTTATTAGTTCAGCAAAACATATATATATAAGTTGCAGGAAGAAATATTTTTTATGATTTTCACATGAAACAGGTCAATCCGAACAAATCAGTTTCCCTTAATCTATCTTTGTTATCCTGAATTACTAAGTATTGTCATGAAAAACTGACCATTAAATTAAAATGAATTAATTCACCCAATGCACATTGAATTTACCACTAAATACTCAAGATAAAATCAACCATATACTTGACTTGTCAATGGATTCAAAAATGAAAAGCAGAATGTTTTTCTTCTTCTTTTTCTGGTTTCAGACAGGTTTTAGCTCCATGCATATCACTGTTGGTAACCACATGTAAAAGACATTTTTTTTGTAAAAGTCATGTCCTTAGTGGTTAAGAAATATACACAGTAGTTTTCGAAGGCTTCCTTTGTTTACTCATGTTGCCTAAGTTTTTCAAGCATTTACTCAAGTTGCCTCAACACCTTTTAACTTCATCTTCTCAAAATTATAAAATCATAAAATTCAAAGAATATTTGTGTCTATGTCTATACCAGTAATCCTAGGCAAAGCATTTCTAGTTTTACAAAAAATATGATGTAATGGATGAAATCCTGCCATTACGAGGTTTAGGAATCAACCGAACTATCACGGACTTAGCTGGAATTGCCTAAGCCATGAGACACCCTTGCGGCAAAGTCGCAAACTTAGCTTGAGTTGTCTAAGTAGCGAAGCATCCTTGTGCCAACTTCTCGGACTTAGCTAGGATTACCTAAGTCATGACGCGCCGTTGCGATATGCATCCGCAAAGGGTCAGCCAATTTGCAACCTCACTCAGGTCCCGAAGGACTTGTAAAAGAGAAAGTTGATTAGTCCCGAAATCTCGCGAAAAGGGAAGCTTTACAAGCAATTCAGCGAGCACCTTGAGTGCAAGAGAGAAAAGAGAGGGAAGAAGAAAACAAGGACTTTAGAAGGTAAAACGAATAGTTGCAAGTTCACAAACAACTACTCACCAGGTGCCGAGCGCGAAGGCAAGTTCTCGTCAAGTTAACGTGTGAACTTGTGAAGATTGTTTAACACTCAACAATATACCGAAGCCCCATCCAGTCCTATGCCACCCGGAGGTTCCAGGGTGCTGAGATGGCTAACATTTTACGTGCAGCTGCGGTCTGCAGAAAACAAATCATGACATGCGAAAACAGAGCCATTTTGGGGCAGTTTTGCACGGCGCGGTGAGCGATCGCACTATAGCGATGCAACCTGTTCGAACATGCATTTTTACAAGCAAAAACACCCAAAACCAAGGCAAAACGTACTGTCATATCTCTGTACAAGCATGCAAAAGTAACGAACGGTTCGTTGAACAATGTTGTTGCAGGTGTGCGACGACCGTTCGTGACAGAACGATCAATATACACAACCTTGACGTTACAAGTAGAGAAATCATCTCTGTAAATTGAACTCTGGTCACGTAAGTTGCAAAAGAGCCATGATACCATGGTGTCAAAGCTTGCATTCTAAAGGGCAGCCCATGTGAAAACAAGGCTCCCACCAATCTAGGGCATAAGGAGGTTCAATGTATTGGATCCACATAATTTCTGTGAAATATTTTCCAATATACAACTAACTACTCAATTGGACCTTAGCAACTATGGTTGCTAAGCACCGTATGTGAATGGTTTGCATATACTACATTTCACTAACAAAATATATGTTTCAGAATATTACAAGTGAAAATAAGATGACACTACAACCTCATGTTTGCTTGTTTTATTAACAGCCTTAATCTGAATGAAGCAGTGCCGAAATGACTTACAATGTCAGTCCCAATAATGTAATCAAATGGTGGATCAACAGCCTTGATATGATCTTCATTTCCCCAATCCAACTCAGAAACTTCAATGGATCCAAATGATGCTGCTAAACCTGTTAAGAAGAATGTAACATAAACAAGCCAGTGACAATAGAGGAAAATAATATTCTTTTGCCTCATGTAGGTTAGCATCACTTTTCAGCCAACATCTGGAAACAACATAACAAAATCTTAATAACATGTGCTTTGTGCGAGCTTTTTTCACATAATTCAATAATTCACATAACATATCCACATTCAAGTGACATAAACTAGCCATTTTTTTTATAAACAAATAATTGATTTTTCAGTCAACATGGGTAAAGGAATAATGAGAGGAGAAATTTTATGCCATTAAATCTGAAATCATGCTGATTTATAAAATGAACTAGCCATGTGATTGCTCATATATATATATATATATATATATATATATATATATATATATATATATATATATATATATGTATGTATATATATATATGTATGTATATATATATGTATATATATATATACATAAATATATATATATATATATAATAGTTAATTCAAGACCTTATCTAAAACTTTTTATGCCTTGAAGCATTACTTTTGGAATACACTGACGGCTGACCTATGCTTGCTCTCATGTCAACAGAGACCTTTTGCCTTTGACTTGCCTCTGTTAACATAACCTTGGCTGTTGATCAACGCCTACTAATGAGCAGTGCTTGAAGCACCATGTCGTATACATGAGTTTACTGATCATCACCACGATAATCGTCCATATCTTATCTCTTAAAAGCACAATTAAAATCTATACATGCCTTCACATCTGAAAGGAATCTAAGGAGATTTTATGTAGGTTTTCAACATATGACTAAAAAACTAAAGAGATAGCTCAAAATTCTGAGGCAATGCGATGTACTGCCTGGTATCTACTGGTCTAACCAGGGATTCATAATTTGGTGCCCAACCAAATAACTAGGTACCAGTCGGTACTATTTTTTATTTTTTTTCCAATGATATATACATCATGATACCATGCAGTATATAGGTACCTCTAACAAGCGGTCAAAACCAAGATCAGAATGGTATTCAAAACCTTGACTTGAAAAAAAATATCCCCTTAGTACAAGATGGTTAGATGAAGAAAGATCATGACAAGATTGATACCCATCGGATATATTATGACAAAAATTAAGGTTGCGCCATAAATATGATACAAATAGAAAAATATCCAGCATGGCAAATAGATGACTAAAATATGTAAATATGCATAATGCATATACTTCAACAAATAATATATGCAACGTTGTAGCAAAAGATACCAAAATGCAACTAATCAAAAACTACAAATCATGGAGTTCAGATGGCACCTGAATCTGGATTTGCTTGCATCATCCGAGAAGTATTACGCTCCACATTCCTCATCAGCAGTGGTAACACCTCAGTTTGGTCAGTTGAAATTACATTGCATCCTAACAGTGCCATTCCTGAAGAATTTAACACTCAGTACTCTCTTTAGATTACGAAGTTAGATGCCCTACACATATTAATCATTGCTATACATATATAAGAACTTGAGAAAAACTCACCAAGTCCAGCTAAACCACAACCAGCTCCAAGTTCGATGGCACGTTTTCCTTTCAATTTAGATGGGCAAAACCTTCCTTTACGACAATTCTTTTCCTGAATTCAAAAAATTCATCAGATCCAAAAATCTACAATATTCAGTCAAAAATATTCAGTTTTGGTCATGGACAAGAAAAACCAAACTTTTTCCTAAACATGAACTTGCAATTCTAATTGAATAATTGAAAATGAAAGATGCTGTAGTTTGTTTGGTGGAAAATTACACAATATTTATAAAATGCTGGAATTTTATTGTGATTTCACAAATAATTTATGTAGATTGCAACCTAGGATGGAATTCTAAGAATTACATTATTATTGGAATTAGTAATCCTTAATATGGAATTGCACTTCTTAAATTTGAGTAGTTTTCATGAGTGTTAAAGGGTTAAGCAAATGAAAATAGGATAAAGGTGTATTGTATTTCTAGCCATTAATACCACTAAAGTATCCTACATCAGCCTCAAAAAAATATAGCCATGTTATTAATTAAGTTGACACTTAAGAACTTTAGGAAACTGTGTTGAAACTTGAAACCCCAAGACGCATCACAATAGATGAATAAAGATACATCAAAAGTTAATATTCATTACCAGAAATTTGACAAACACCATCGAAGCATCCCAAACTGTGGTCCCTAGATGTTTGGAATTGGGATCCTGCCACCAAGATACCACTCATTAGATGCCTAAACCATGGAAAAGAATACGACGGTTATATATAGCTTCATGGAAGGTGTTTCCTAAACCTGAAAACATAAGATTTCATAAAACATAAAAATAATATCATTATTTTAGCCTCTGATTTACTTTGGGCAACTACAACAAATCCAACATTTATGCTTGTCGGGATTACGATATACATAGAACATATAATAAGCATTTTCCTGGTGGAAGAGCCTGCTAGAATATATAACTTTTTTGTACTTTTTGCCAACAATTACCAAAAATTAAAATCGTTCATAGGTTAACACCAAATGCAACATAATGACACAGCTTCATCGTGAAATACACCTGCAAAAGCATACTTATGAAGATGTTTATAGTTGTTATCAATGTAATTGTCAGTTTCTATTCTCCATGTCATATATAAATCTACATCATCTATAAATCCAGCATGTTGAACCTAGTTAACAGAATTGGCATTACTCGGTAAAAATTCTAAAAACCTTTGATCCCATCAGCATGCATTTTAAACAATTATTCTGACCAAAAAATTTAGTCTGTACTTCACTAGTAAGATTTTGAAACTATAGGAATTACTATGAACAGCTAACAAAGTAAGTGCAGTAAGCAATTCTTTATAAATATAATAGGCCACATGAAAATGAAGTCATGTTCAGGCAATGTTGCATTAGTAGAGCATTGTTTACAAGTAGTCCTAGTAAAATATTTAAGAAGATATCATCCTATAGCCCAGCTTAATGAATTAACTGTCTCTAATTAAGAATGGTTTCGAACTTGATCTTTGTCATAAATGAAAGTAAATGAAAACCAAAGAGTTCCTGTGGGACATCTTATAAGTAATTCGTTAACAAGATAACCTCAGTTATATACATGTGTGCCAAAGCACATCCCCATTGTGATCATATGCATTATCTAAGATATATCTTAAGGGACACAAAGCATGGTACAAAAGATCAAGATATGGTAACTGCAAATTCAAAGGTTGCTTCCGTGTGATGAATAGTATTTCCAACATGCTTTAGCCACATATAGAGAAGAAAGGATAGTGTAGAGTGTCTCATTAGGGCAGAAACCCAAAAAAATAATCCTGAGCAAACAGTGAAATTATGAAAATGTCATGGAAAGGACAATCCCCTTTCAATAACATAATAATATAAGGAATTGGCAAATATCAAAAATATATTGATTACCAAAATAGTCTCTAATTATGGATCTCCTGCAAAGAAGACAATTAAACAGGTCATCGCAATGGACGCATGATTTATGGCAAAGGTGAAATTTTAAAAAGTCAACCACAAAATAGATCATCTACTGTACAATTTTCCTCCACATATTCCATGAAATCACATATAAGTTAAATGCATTACAACCTATACCTGAGATAATTGCAGTCGGTGGCCTAAAACCTCAAGCATCACCGCTGAAGTGCTGGGTGAGTTCAATCTGAGCACAAACAAGAGAACATTAATAAGAGAAAATTCATTGAAGGTTGACAGAACAAGAAATTACTATTTAAGCTAGCTAAATATAAAGCACACTAACCACGTAACGGAAAAACTTGACCAAGATAATGCCATGTTATTCTACATCTTGGTAAAAAATTGAATAAATATAATACAACATAGTCAAGTAAACTTTTGAAATTAGAAAATTGGCTCCTAGTGTTAAAAAACAGCACTTGGTCACATATATCTTCTGGTCCTTCAAAAAGTCTAACATGTGATTAAGTACCAAAATTAGTGCGGTTAACAACTAGTGGACAATGGGCATTAACCAAACAGTTCAGAGCCCTTCTCATTTGAAACATTTGCCATTAAAAGATCTCTAAATGGTTAAATCATTCTATTCATACTAAGTTACTACGGTTCATCCCATCCAACAAGCGCAGATTGTTCTAGATTGCTCATATGACAATGTCTCACTCCAACTGTAAAATATAATATAACCTGACGCTGATTTTTTAGTTTCATTAATAAAAATTTATCCAACATTTATCTTTGTTTGTCCTAGTAAGTTATTTTTTCACTCAAATTAATTTACTGTAAGATGGAACCGATCCTAAAATTCTTAGGATAAGCTAATAATTAGCAAAAATTCCATTTTACGTTAACGGGATTTTTCCTCCTTGTCACTTTCTCAGATTCAAACGATCAACTTAAATAAGGAAAACATCAACTGAACACAAAATAAGGGAAAAAATATATCTTTTTGAAAGCCCGCATCAGAAATGAACTGATCTGATAAAAAACGTTCCGAACATGTGAGGAAAAAAAGGCGTCGAATCCATAATAATCTTCAAAAAGTAAAATTTTGACTCCAGTCGAACTCCGAGCTTTATGCCGAGAAAACAGAAACGATGCACAATAGTGATCAGCAAAGGAATTTGAGTGTGCATTCCTCAAACGCGGAAGAGATTTCGGCAAAGAAAACAGCCATAGAAGTGAGATTTACCGATCGTCTTCCATCGCAGATGTCCGCCGACCAGAAAAGAGCGAAATGGATGGGAAGGGCAAGAAAAGCGCAGATGAGAAGGGTACTGTCACTGAAGTGCGGTTACCGCTTTCGCACGAGGTCACCATGTGCTCTTCTTGAGTTCCGGTCGGCAGTTCGAAATCGACTCCGATTCGACTCAAAAGTTGCCGATTTGGACTCGGTTGGGTAGACACAAATGGAGTCAGATTTGACTCGGTAGCTGCCGGTTGGACTCGGTGGATTACTGGCCATGCCTAGTCATTCATATGATCAATCCTATGTTGCTAAAATAGCATAACATTTGATCCGCTGAGGAAGATACAGACATATTAATGTGTTCCAGAATGGGTCATAGAGATCTTTTTCTTTCTTTTTAGACGGTATAAAATGGCACCAACTATAAAGCAAAACATGAACACTAAGTTATATTATATGATCCTACTTAATTAAATAAAATATATTATAAATTTAATTAGATTTTGATTATGATTATCAATTAATATAAAAGAAATGAAAAAGATGTTAAGACTGTATCAACACTAAGAGGAAGTGAATTAGTGTTTTTTAAAACTTATGTCGATTTAGAAACTTTATTCATATTGAAAAGATGTTTAACTTAAAAACATATAAAAACGTAATAAGTGTGGGAGTAAAAAATCAGTTTGTAATATAAATAAAAAGCATAAAGTAAATGCAAACCAAATTTTATAATAGTTTGGTCGTCGTGATCTACATCCACTCCTGATTCCTCTTTACTCGAGGTCATCGGTTTTCACTATCGATTTTCTTTCAATGGGCAAATATCAACTACCCTTGTAACTTTTTTTCTTTTTCACAAGCTCAAGAGAGAACCTAAATACTTCTCTTTTAGACTTCACTCCTCTCTTAGAAAACTTCTAACTCTAGGAGGAAGAGACTCTAAATGAAAGTATTCTTTCCCCCCTTCCTTCTCAATTTCATGCTTTACTAAGCAGAAAAGGATATGATATTTATAGATGACTTAAAAAATAAAGCAAAAAAAGATCTCATCATAGGTTTCCTGGGTCCTAGCGATACCACCACCTATAGTACTGATACTAAGTGATACCACCACCCAGACTGGTTGTACCAATGCCTAACACAATCTAGGGGATTGTGTTTGGGTGGTACCATCACCTAGTCTGGTAGTACCACCGCCTTACAGCTTGGAAAAGTGTGCTCTTGAATTTTTCAGTTCAGAGATGGTTCCACCTAACCTTGGGTAACCGAATAAGCTTTCCACTTATTTCAAAACAGTCCCAACTCAGGCCCAATAGGCCCCTAATTGAGTTAGTAGGGTTTCTCTAAAAACTAACTCAATTACAATCATGACTACTTTAATCTAGACACAATCGATTACAAACAAAATACTATATTGTCCGATATGTCATTAGTTCATCCGGTGCTTCGTCCGATCATTTCAGCATATCGTCCTCTCTTGCGATGTATTGCCCAATTGGCATGTTGACCTCTATAACATCTGATCTCCTTGGCACAATATTCGATTCTTTTGGCCCGATGCCCGAACTCATGGCATAAAGTCCATCTGCCGGTACGTCAACTAATCCTTCGACTCGATGTCCAATCTCCTAACATATTCCACTCCGGTCCAACATTTGATTTCACTACTTTAATCAATTTATCTTCTTAATTAAAGCTAGTCCTGTGTCACTCAAAATATAGATTAGATCGTTAACCTATCAATTGATTTCATCATCAAAATTCGAGATTCAACAATCTCTCCCTTTTTTATGATGATAACCAATTGATGACGGAGTTTAAACTAAACTCATCTTATCAATATGTCATATTGATAGAAAATTTGAATTCAGAAAATCATGACTATTTCATCATTGCATGTATTATGAATATTAAAAAAATTAAATAATCACATCATTGCATGCATCATTCTAAATCATAAATATTTCAAATAATCATGATATCAAAATATCAAAGTACATTACATCCTACTATGATCATCATAACTTTTCATTATATGTGCATCATCATAATATCATGAGTATTTTATGCATTATTTTATATCATCATCATAACTTCTCCCCCTTTATCATCAATAAAAAGGAGAAATGTGCAACTAACAAATTTTTTAAATATACAAGCAAGTAAGATAGCAAGTTTTAAAAATACAAGCTAGTAAGTTTAAGATATAAAAATTAGTAAAATTTTTGTTTCTCTTGAAATGTGCAAGATAATATGTTTGTTTTTTTTTTTTTTATGTTCAAGCTAGCAAATTTTTGATAAAGAATGCAAGATAGTAAATAGTAAGTTTTACATCATCTTAAAACATGAAATCTAGCAAATTTTATAGAATATACAAGCTAGCAAATTTTATAGAATATACAAGCTAGCAATTTTGCTTTTCTTTGCGATGTGCAAGCTAGCAATCTTTGCTTCTCTTTTGAGATGTACAAGTTAGCAATTTTATCTCCCCCATTATCATTATAAAAAAAAAAGGGAATAATACAATGTTGTGATTTTTTTTCCCTTTACATCAATTTTTAAATCATAACAAATGAGATATAAAAAAAAATTTACATGAATATTTTAATCATAAAAAATAAAAGATCAAATCATAAATACCAAAAGACCATGAGTCATTTTTAATATATCTCTTTTTCTGTAAATAGAAGAAATGAAGGAAATGATCTCGATTTAAAAAGAAATCAATATCATGAAAATCGAAAAATCAATATCATGATCCGAAAAATGTATAAGAAGAATTTCTGTATTTGGGAGATTTAATATGCTTAAGTTTAACATTCAAGCTAGCACTTTTGATTCTTTTGAGATGCTAGCAATTTTCTTTCTCCCATTTATCATTGTAAGAAAGAAGAATAGGGGAAGAATACAATAGTGCAATATATTTTTTTATTTTACATCAATGCTCTAATCATAACATAAGGTTTACAACCGTAAATACAAAGAAATTATACATTATAAAACTCAAGTTATAAACATCAAGAAGTCAAGTGACATATCATGGTTAATTTTAATACATCTCTTCAGTGAAAGGAAAAATGTTGATTTATAGAAAACTTTAAGTTGTAATTAAAAAAATAATCATGATTCATTATATAAATTTTTTTTTAATAAAATATAAGAATCATACAAGAATAAAGAGTAAGGGATCTTGATTCATATAAAGAAACTCCTAAGTTATAATTTTGAGAATTCAAGATTATGATATACACAAAACTCATTCAAATTTAAATCGTCAAATCATCAAAATCACTAAGAGATTCAAAATGACAAATAGATTAATTATTCTTTTATTAGAAACTCGATAAGATTTTAGGGATAAAGACATTTTCAAGAATAATGCATTCCCCTTTTTTACGTGTTTTAATTTATGTGATTTATTTCATACAAGCATGCCTTTGTCTTTTATGCCAAACAAAAACATGCATAATCATTTAAACCAAAAAATAAGATTTATTACAAGAGTCATCAAGATCAATAAACCATAAATCAAAAAAATCATCATTACTTCAAATCATCATACATTATTAAATTATCAAGCTGTTAGGATCAAGTCGACACTAAGAGGAAAGGAGGGGTGGGGGGTGGAATTAGTGCTTACGATAAAAACATCAATTTTGAAAACTTCGTTTAATGAAATCGTATCAAAAAGATATTTAAACTTAAAACATTTACAAGAGTAGTAGCGAGTAGATAAAGCAATTGCAAACTAAGTAAACAAGTAGAGAAAGGGAGGCACACCAATTTTATAGTGGTTCGGTCGTCTTAACCTACGTCCACTCCCGATTACTCTTCACTCAAGGCCATTGGATTCTACTATTGAATGTTCTTCCAATGGATGAAGATCAACTACCCTTATAACTCTTTTTCTCATTTTCATAGGCTTAGGAGAGAACCTTTACACCTCTCTTTCTTTTAGACCTCACTCCTCCCTTAGAAACCTTCTAACTCTAGGAGGAAGAGACTTACTAAACTTAGAGAGATTATAACATTCAACTTAGAATTCTTTCCCCTTTCTGCTCAATTCTTATATCTTCATGCAAGAATAGTTGGGGTAGTTATAGGCCCCAAATGACTTTAAAAATAGAGCCAAAAAAGATCTTATCCCGGGTTTTTCGGATCCTAATGGTACCACCGACTGTGTTAGGTGGTAACACCACACACCAATTTTATAGTGGTTCGGTCGTCTCAACCTACGTCCACTCTTGATTCCTCTTCACTCGAGGTCATTGGATTCCACTACTGAATGTCCTTTCAATGGACGAAGATCAACTATCCTTACAACTCTTTTTCTCATTTTCATAGGCTTAGGAGAGAACCTTTACATCTCTCTTTCTTTTAGACCTCACTCCTCCTTTAGAAACCTTCTAACTCTAGCAGGAAGAGACTCACTAAACTTAGAGAGATTATAACATTCAACTTAGAATTCTTTCCCCTTTCTACTCAATTCTTATATCTTTATGCAAGAATAGCTGGGTAGTTATAGACCTCAAATAATTTAAAAAATGGAGCCAAAAAAGGTCTTATCCCGGGTTTTTCGGGTCTTGATGGTACCACCGACTATGTTGGGTGGTAACACCACCTGTAGTACTAATAATAGGAAGTACCATTGCCTAGACTAGTGGTACCACTGCTTGACATAGTTTGGGAGACTATGTTTAAGCGGTACCACCGCTTGATATAGTCTGGTAGATTGTGTTTGGGCGATACCACCGCTTGGGCTAACTATGAATCACTGAATGGGCCTTCCACTTGGCCCAAAATAGCTCTGATTCGGGTCTAGTTGGCGCCTAATTAAGTTGGCCTAATTACATTCTAAACCAACCCAATTAGAACTAAAACTACTTCGATCTAGATAATTATTATAAAGTATTAATCATATATTGTTTGACATATCATTGGTTCATCCAACGCTTCGTCCGACCCTTCAACGCATCGTCCTCTTCTTCGGCATATTGCTTAATCGACATGTTATCTTCTCACAACATTCGGTCTCCTTGGCGCAATGTCCGATCTTCTTGGCTCAATGCCCGAACTCATGACATGAAGCCTTCTGCCGACACGTTGTCCAATCCTTTGGCTCGATGTCCAATCTTTTGATATGTTCCACTTCGGCCCAACATTGATTCTTCCTTCTTTAATCAAATTATCTTTCCATGATCGAAGCTAGTCCTACGTCACTCAAAATATATATTAGATCATAAACTCATTAATTAAGTTCATCATTAAAATCCGAGATTCAACAATCTCCCTTTTGATGATGATAACCAATTGATAAATATGCTATAATAAGATAAACCTTGAATTCAAATTGAATTCAAGTTAAAGCTATTTTAATCATGAATATTTTATTGTTGCATGCATCATTATCATAAGTTGAAGTATTATATACATAATACCAAATAATACCAAATCATCATGTATATTTTTAAAATAAAAAATTATCATTATATATATGATTCTAAATCATTATGGTATCAAATTATCAAAGTACATTACATTATACCATATATAATCATCGTTATACCTTCTCTCCCATTGTCATCAACAAAAAGGAGAAATACAACCAACAAGTTTTTGAGATATAATTTCAAATCATTTTATTATAAACACAATTTCAAGTTTTTAAAACATTATTGCATATATCATCATGCAAGCTAGCAAGTTTTTTAGATATAAAAGCTTAGCAAAATTTTTACATCTTTTGAGATGTGTAAAATAGCATGTTTTTGTGTCTTCTTGAAATGTGTAGGTTGGCAAACTTTGCTTCTCTTTTGAGATGAGCAAGTTAGCAATTTTAGCAAGTTTAACATCATACAAGCTAACAAATTTTACATCGTTTTATAATATGCAAGTTAGCAAGTTTCACATCATTTTAGAATATACAAGCTAGCAAGTTTTCTTCTCTTTGAAATGTGTAAACTTGTAAGACTTTCTCCCCCTTTATTATTGTCAAAGAGAAGGGAAGAAAATAATATTGTAATTCTTTTTCCTTTACATTAATTTCAAATCATGACAAAAGATATACAATCATAGATATAAAGGAGTTATACATAAAAGAAATTATAAACATCAAGAAGTTAAGTGACATATCATGGTATATTTGGATAAGTCAAATAGCGAAAAGAAAGAATCATAGTAAACGATATTGATTCATAAAAAAAATTCTCAAGTTATAATTCTGAGAAGTCAAGAGAAACCATGATTCATATGGATAATTCTCCTATTTAGTAAAGAAACATAGGAGATCAAATAAGAGATCTTGATAAAAAAAATCACAAGTATCAAATGAGAGGTTTGGATAACACTCATTACATTTAAATCATCAAATCATCAAAATCACTTTCTTAATTCAAAAGATAACATAAAATAGATTCATCACTAAGAATTATTTGTTAAAAAATCGAAAAACTTTAGAGATATTTTTAAAAAAATATATTCTCCTTTTTTGTTTCAATTTAAGTGATTTGATTTCATATAAGTATGCCCAAGTTTTTTACGCCAAATCAAAACATGTATCATAGTTTAAAACTAAAAGAGTAAATTTCATCATAGAAATTATCAAGATCAATAAGTCATAAATCACAAAAATCATTATTACTTCAAATCATCAAGCTTGATTTAAATATAAAATATTTTTAAAATTATTTTGTTTCGGTTAGAGAGCTTTGTGAAGTATGTTGGATCTCCGGTCATAAGCTGTAAGCATCCACAATTAAAAAATCATCTTTTACTCATAGCTTTCAATTTTAGAGATGTCTATAAGAATGATAGATTTGTTCGAAGTACCCATTTAGCTTTGGGTCCCTCATGATTAGATCTATCTATCTTGATTTTTGACATAAAATCATTTCTGGTAATAAGTTAACTAAGTCTAACTTTTCACATTTAGTGTAATGAGTTAACATGCAATTATCATGCTCATTTTTTAATTTTTAAATTCACTAACAAGAGAAGCATGATTATTTTTTAATAATTTTTTTTTACCAATTAGTTTAAATTCATCATACAAATAATTGAATGCATCAAATAATTCATTATAAGGTAAAGACATTTCGGTTGAGTCATGTATTTTATCGTCGGAAGCCATCAACGGGAAGTTTGCCACTTCATCTTCATCGTTTTGCTCCTCATCTTCGGATACACTCGTTTCATCCCAAGCCACCTTGAATGCTTTCTTATTCTTTGGTAGCTTCTTCATTTTAAATTTATTTTTATTCTTTGATTCTTGTTTTATGAATTTTTTAAATTTGCTTGTGAGAAGTTCAAAGTCATCATCACTTAAGCTTTTGCTTGAGTGGTCCTCTTTTGTTCTAAGTATCAAATCTTTCATATTCTTTAGAAGGTTGTTCTCATGTTCTTCAAGTTCATCATGTGCCTTGCATGTCATTTCATAGGTTATCAAAGACCCCGATAAGTTTTTCAAGTGAAAAGTTATTTATATCCTTTTCCTCTTGTATTGCAGTTACTTTCGAATCCCAATTTTTAGAAAGAGATCATAAAATTTTATTAACAAGTTTAAGATTTGAAAAATATTTTCCAAGAGCTTTTAAACTATTGATAACATTCGTAAAACGGGTATACATGTCAATAATAGTTTCACTTGGCTTTATTTGAAACAATTCAAAATCATGCATTAAGATATTAATTTTCGAATCCAAGTTTATCCCACAAGGATCATAATGCAATGGAGATGTCACCAGGAGGCGACATGGTGCAGTAGATCATGATGGAACAGTTCGTGGCAATGCGATACACATGAATCTAATCCCGTGAGGGACTATATCATACGGAGGTATGATCGGGAGCTATTGGGAGCTCCACTTCAGTGAACAACATGATGGCAAGAAGGGCTATGGATTCAAGGAGTAAAAGCCATGATACCGCAGAGGTAGGTCTTCCATGCATGCATCGAATTTTGTATTGGATGAAAGCATTGGTCATCAACATATAAAGGCTATGTACCATCGAGAGAAAAGTTCAAATGTAAGTACCAATGAGTCCTATGGGAGGGACTTGTTCATGCAGAGGTATGATCAAAGCGACTGGAGAGTTGGATTGCTCTAAAGCCCATATTCGCTTAAGAGAGTCCAGAAAGTTAAAGGACAAGGCCGAGTAAACGAACGTTGCTACTAAGGAGGAAGCTAAGGAAAACAGAATAAGTAGGAACCCTATAATATGGCAAAGGTCATGCATGAAAGTTGTAATATGTCTTTCCACCGACCAAGAGGAACTACTTGGAGAACACAAAGGTGTTGAAGTAGGGGATCGAAAGGGGCAAAGAAGCGACGATGATTCCAAAGGGATTTCGCTACCCAAAATCAACCATCAGTTAAAATGGAGGTGGACTCGGAGGAGTGCCATAGAGACAAATCTACCGATCATAAAAAAAAGGATGCAGATACAAGGTGACGGATAGTAGGGCAATGGGCATAGCAGCACTATGGTACTATAAAGGTGGGACTTCCATAAAGTCATCGATCCCTTGCTCTCATGGAGGGAGAGCGCTTGGTCATGAAAAGGACCGAGAAGGTGGAGAATGCAGAGGCAAACTCCAAGTACCGAGACAAACCTAAAGGGTAGAGGCTAGAGAACTTCGTAAGACTAATATCAACGAGCTTCTCATCAAGATAATTGAAAGTGAAGGACTTCGAGTCGATGCAAGAGTATACGACTAAAGAACAAAGCAAGCAGTACACAGTCCTGTACCTTTGCTAATTAGTAGAGTAAGCGGCTAAGTTGATAGAGAATATGGTATAATCTCAGAAGTGACCAAAACTATTATAGACTTACTCTAAGTTAGGGTGAAAACTTCCTACATTCTAGAAGTTTGATGGCATTGGGAAGGTGAATCATAGTAATTAACTCAACACAATGTCACGAACGATCATCGCACACCCATAACAACTCCGTTCAATGAACCGTTCGTCACGCTCATTTACATGTACAGTTGCTTGGCAGTATGTTTTGTCTTGGTTTTGAGTCATTTTGCTTGTAAAAATGTAAGTTCGAATAAGTTGCAGTGCTACAAAGCGACCGCTTAACGAACCGAGCAAAATAACCCCAAAATAGCCCAAAATAGCTCCGTTTTCGTGTGCCACAGGCTGTTTTCTGCAGTCCGCTTTTACTCACCAAAACATCAGCCACCTCAGCCCCTTTGAACCCTCCAGGTGGCACAAGGTTGGATGGGGCTTCGGTATAGTGTCGGGCGTTGAATAACCTTTCGCAAGTTCATACGTTACCTTGATGGGAACTTATTATCGCGTCCGGCACCCGGTGAGCAGCTATTTGTGGACTTGCAGCTGTTCGTTCAACCCTTTAAAGTCCTTGTTTCCCCCCTCTCTCTCTTTTCTCTTGTGCACGTAAGGTGCTTGCTGAATTGCTTATAAAGCTTCCCCTCTTTTTACGAGACGTCGGGACTTGTCAGTTGCTCGTTCTTTCGAACTAATCAACTTCTCTTTTTACAGGTCCTTCAGGACCTACAAGAGGTTGCAAGTGGGCTGATCTTTGTGGAGCAATATCGTAAGGGCGAAGCATGACTTAGGCAATGCAAGCTAAGTTTGCGTCTTTGCCACAAGGGTGCCTCGCGACTTAAGCAAGATAAGCTAAGTTTGCGTATTGATCGCAAGGGTGCCTTATGCCTTAGGCAATTCCAGCTAAGGTCATGACATTGTGGTATTAGAGCAGGCAAGCACTTCGAGTGAGCAGCGAAGGAACTTCGCAACTTCGCAATGGCAAAGCATCATGGTGAATCAAGCAAGACGGGGCAAGCCGGACCCTTGCCCCAAGCAGCCGCAGGTGGGCTGCATGTGCACACTCGCTCTCATGATATTGGAGCCGCTCAAGAGGAGCGCAGCAGCAAACAAGATAAGCAAGAAGTTGGCTACTCTCCGCGAGCGGAGAAGGCACAATCTAGAGTGCCAATTGGAAAAAAAAAGTCACAAGGAGAGACTCACAAAGGCGGAAACCCGCTTGAATATTCTTGAAGCGAGCGTGGAGGAACTCTATCATGGCCAACAAAGGCTTGTTGGGGTAGAGAGCTCGCAAGAGGAAGCAGAGTCCAAGATCGATAAGGTCGAGGCCCTAGTCGACTGACTATCAGATGATACCAAAGACTCCGTGCAACACTTGCAGGATGTTGTGGCGGAACTCACTTCAAGGGTGACTATGCTCACAAGAGCACTAAATGCGGGAGGAAGCAACACCCACGTTGCACTACCACAAAACTTGAGGGCACCCGAGCCTCATGGTTATGGAGGGGCCAGAGATGTCAAAGAGCTCGAGAATTTTTTGTTCGACATAGAACAATACTTTCGAGCTACGATGCCCGATTCTGAAGATACCAAAGTCTTTATAGCAATAATGTATCTGAACGGAGATGTGAAACTTTGGTGGCAAACCTGTTGGAAGGAGATCCAATAAAGTCGGTGTCGGGTTGACACTTGGGAGGACTTGAAGCGGGAGTTAAGAACTCAGTTCCTACCGGAGAACACAGAGTTCATCATAAGAAGGAAGTTGAGACAACTCCGCTAGAGTACTTCCATCCGAGACTACGTGAAACAATTTTCTGCGCTAATGTTGGATATATAGAATATGTCCAAGAAGGACAAGCTGTTCAGCTTCCTCGATGGTTTGAAGCCATGGGCTCAACAAGAACTAAATCGAAGGAATATCATCGATGTGGCCGGGGCAATTGCTGTTGCAGAAAGGCTCACCGACTTTATTTTCTCTAAAGACCCGGGAAGAAGGAAACAATCTTCAGACAATCGCCCTCCAAAATATTCTCAAGGGAAGGAGCTCGAGGGCGAACAAAAGAGAAAGAGTTCCCACAAAGGGCCAAGCCCGAAGGGCAAGGCCTCGAAACCTAGTGGATGCTTCTTGTGCGGAGGGCCGCACATGGTGAGAGGGAGTGCCCACAAAAACAGGCACTCAATACTTTAACAGCTTCCATCCACCCCCCTCGGTCGGATAAGGGCAAAGTTGTTGCTCTTAGTTCGAGTAGTTCTGAATCCAGCAACGACGACGAGGAGTCGCAAGGACCCCAGATGGGAGCAATGCATTTGTTGAACACCATGCAGGGTCAAGTGGGGGAGAACACGAAGATAAAGCTACAAAAAGCAGGAAGTGGTGAGCTGATGTACGTAGACATCAAGCTAAATGACCAAACGACCCGGGCAATGGTGGACACGGGTATTACCCACAACTTCATAGCCGATCGAGAAGCAAAGCGACTTGGGTTGATCTTGGAGAAGAGCCCAAGTCGAATGAAGGTGGTGAAATCGGAGGCCAAGCAAATCTCTAGGTTGGCAAAGGGTGTTCCCATCAAGATCGAAACATGGAGCGGGAACACCAATGTGATGGCGGTGCCACTGGACAACTTCCAAGTGATTCTTGGAATGGAGTTCATGCATGCGGCGAAGTTGGTGCCTATGCCGTTCCTAAACTCCTTGTGTATGATGGGAGGTGACGACCCCTACGTGGTTCCCGTCTCTTGGAGAGGAATTAAGGAACCCCAACATATATGAGCATTGCAACTGAAGAAAGGGGTGCGAAAAGGTGAATTAACCTTTGTGGCTACTATGAAGCTAGAGCCACTCGACGAGAAGGCCATTTAAGAACTTGCTATAGTGGCGAACGTCCTGAAAGAATTCACTGATGTTATGCCACCCGAGTTGCCGAAGACTCTTCCACCATGCAAAGGTGTGGATCACAACATCAAGCTAGAGTCAAGAATGAAGCCTCCAGCGAGACCACCCTACCGCATGCCCCCACTAGAGTTGGCTGAACTTAGAAAGCAGTTAGGTGAACTGCTAAGCGGTGGTCTCATCCGTAGCTCTAAAGCACCATTCGGAGCTCTAGTTCTCTTCCAGAAGAAACAAGATGGGAGCCTCCGACTATGCGTCGATTACCGAGCCCTCAACAAAGTGACAGTGAAGAACAAGTATCCCATCCCGCTCATTATGGACTTGTTCGACCAGTTGGACAAAGCCAAGTATTTCTCAAAACTCGACCTTCGGTCGGGGTATTAGCATGTACGCATTGCTGAAGGTGATGAAGCAAAGACTACCTGTGTGACCAAGTATGGAGCATTTGAGTTCTTGGTGATGCCTTTCAATTTAACCAACGCTCCGACCACATTTTTCACTCTCATGAACCAACTATTCAAGGAGTATTTAGATAAGTTCGTGGTCATCTACTTAGACGATATCGTCGTCTACAGTTAAACGCTCGAGGAGCATGTCCTGCACCTTCGGGCAATTTTCAAGGTTCTCAGGGAGAACACTTCGTTCGTGAAAAGGGAGAAATGCTACTTTGCCCAAACGAGGATCTTATTCTTGGGACATCGAATCGGTGATGGCTCCATTCGTATGGACAAATCAAAAGTGCAAGCGGTTGCAGAATGACAAACTTGAATGAAGGTGCCAGAGTTGAGATCCTTCCTGGGTTTTGTCAACTACTATCGACGCTTCATGGCGGGGTACTCGAAGCGTGCAACTCCACTGACGGAGTTGCTAAAGAAGGAGCAGCATTGGAAGTGGTCAGACAAGTATGAAATAGCATTCCAAGATCTAAAGGCTACTATTATGGAAGAACCGATGCTCAAATTGCTAGACTATGGGGAGCCTTTTGAAGTCCATACAGATGCTTCAGATTTTGCTATTGGGGGAGTTCTCATGTAGGAGGGTCATCCGGTGGCCTACGAGAGCCGCAAGCTCAACGAGACTGAGCGACGGTATTTGATGCATGAGAAGGAGATGACCGCGATGATCCACTGTCTACGAGTTTGGCGACACTACCTTCTCGGATCGTAATTTGTGCTGAGGACAGACAACATCGCCCTGAGCTATTTCCAAACACAGAAGAAACTTTTCCCAAAGCAAGCATGATGGCAGGACTTCTTAGCTGAATTTGATATGGCAATGGAGTATAAGCCTAGAAAGGCAAATGTCATGGTCGATGCATTGAGTCGAAAAGTGGAGTGCGTGAATGTCGTACAATTGGAGGGCGGAGGCCAAGCAAGTCAGTTGCACTCTAACTTCCTTTCCAGGATCAGGGATGGACTGTATAGTGACCTCGAGGCAATTATCCTGATACAACTCATCAAAGAAGGCAAGGCACGACGATTTTGGGTCCAGGAGGGACTTGTTTATACAAAAGGGAATAGGGTTTATGTTCCCCGAGTGGATAATTTGAGGCGTGAACACTTAAGAGAGTGTCATGATTCCCTTTGGGCTGGACACCCAAGCATTCACAGAACGTTGGCTCTTGTAGAGAGGGCCTTCTATTGGCCGAAGATGGGGACTGATGTGGAGGAATATGTTCGAACATACCTTACTTGCCAACAAGATAAGGCAGAGCAACGGAAGCTGGTATGACTTTTAGAGCCATGGCCCGTACCAGAAAGGCCGTGGGAGAGCATTTCCTTGGACTTTATATCAAGCTTACCACTTGTAGGGAGACTCGGATCGATACTCATGGTGGTCGATCGATTTTCAAAGTATGCAACTTTCATTGCTGCTCCCCTACACTGTTTAGCAGAGGAGGCAGCCAAGTTGATGATGAAGGATGTGGTGAAGTATTAGGGAGTCCCGCATAATATCACTAGTGATCGAGACACTTAGTTCCTAGGACGATTCTGGACTAAGCTATTCAAATTATTGGGGCCAAAGTAATACTTCTCCATAAGCCTCCACCCCCAAACGGATGACCAGACTGAAAGGATAAACTCGCTCCTGGAGCAATATCTTTGGCACTATGTGAATGCCAACCAACGAGATTAGGTGAAGTTGTTGGACATTGCCCAATTCTCCTACAACTTGTAGCGGAGCTCTGCATCCAATAAGAGCCCCTTCGAGATTATTATAGGACAACAATTGTCAACTCCTCACACCATGGCAATCGGGTATACTGGGAGTAGTCCGTCAGCCTACCACTTTGTTAGGATCAAGAGAGCACTAAGAGGGGGGGGGGGGGGGGTGAATTAGTGCAGCGAAAATATTTCAGCGATTAAAACCGAAAGCTGCGTTTGTTTGATAAAAACGATTTCGATGTAAAAGCCGATTCTAAGATTACTTTAACTTAAGATTAAGCGAGATGACGTTAAAGTAAATTTACAAAGGCAGTTTGCAGTTTGTGATGAAAATCAGAATGCAAGCGCAAACTGAAATGCGACGTTCGTACGATAAAACCGGTTTATGTCTAAATGTCAATTTTGAAGATACTGAACTTTGAGATATGTTTTATAAATGCGCAGAAGGCAGTTTGCAGTTATGATTGAAATCAAAACGTAAACGTAAACTGAAATGTAATGATCGTACGAAAAAGCCGATTTACGTCTAAACGCAGATTCGGAAAGCTCTGAACTTAGAAACTCGTTCGTAAAAGCGCAGAAGGCAGTAGCTATTTAGGAGGTTTGCAGTAAAGATAAAATGCTCAAAGTAAATGCAAACCGAGATTTAGAGTGGTTCGGTCAATCTTGACCTACTCCACTTTTGGCTTCCTTCATCGACGAGGTCATCGACGTCAACTAGAGGTCTTCCTTCAATAGGCGAAGGCCAACCACCCTTTTAAAGTTTCACTCCTTTTGACGGGCTTAGGAGACAACCCTTACAGAAATTTTCTCTCCTCTCTTTACAACTCAAAACTTTGAAGAACAGAGGGAGGAGAACTTTTGGCCTTTACAATAATTTTGAGCTCTAAGAATCATAGAAAAAGATCAAGATTTTGAGTGTAAGTCTCTACCTTTCAGTGCTGAATGGGTGGGGTATTTATAGGCCCCAACTCGGTTCAAATTTGGAGCTCAAAACTGTCAATTCCCGGAATTCCGGGATCAGGCGGTTGCACCTCCTGACTGGGGTGGTTGCACCGCCTGGCAGAGCTCGAAGACTGAGCCTCTGGGTGGTGCCACCTCTGTCAGGGGCGGTTGCACCTCTCTGCCAGAGCTCGAAGACCGAGCTCAGGCTGTTGCACCTCCTGACTGGGGCGGTTACACTGCCTGCCAGAGCTCGAAGACCAAGCTCAGGCGCTGCTACCTCTTGTCAAGGGAGGTTGCACCGCCCAGTCTCGCTCGGAGACTGAGCCCAAGCGGTGCTACCTCCTGGCTGGGGCGGTTGCACTGCCCAGTCTCCCTGGGAGACTTAGCCCAGGTGGTGCTTCCTCCTGGCTTGGGTGGTTGCACCTCCCACAGCAATCAGGGTCCGAATGGGTAGATCCATTCGGCCAAATTTAGGTTTTTCAGGGGCCCAATTGCCCCAAGATTAAGCTAATGGGATCACCTCCCATTTCCAACTTAATCATTGTGCTAACTATGATAAATCCTAAGATAATTTCTACAGCTTGCTCTGGTGCGTCAATCACTTCTTCCGGCGAGTTTCCGACGAACTTCCGTCGATCATCCGATGAACCCTCAGTGATTCTCCTGCGGACTTCCGGCAAACTCCTGGACTTGCAACGATACACTTGGCGAGTTCCGACGAGCTTCTTTGGCAAGCTTATGGACTTCTCGGATTTGTTCCCGCAGAACCTCCAACGATTGTCCGAACTTCCGTCGAGCTCTCGAACTCCCAACGTGATCATTGTCATGACTCCGGCGTAACTCCTGCTGCATGTCTTACTTTCATCGTAGTTAATCCTACACACTTATCTCAACATATAGGTTAGA
This sequence comes from Musa acuminata AAA Group, assembly GCF_036884655.1. Lineage (NCBI taxonomy): Eukaryota > Viridiplantae > Streptophyta > Magnoliopsida > Zingiberales > Musaceae > Musa > Musa acuminata. The sequence goes on from NC_088335.1 coordinate 38,950,698, forward strand.
CAACAAATGACAATTGACTTCATCATCAAAATCCGAGATTCAATAATCTCCCCCTTTTTGATGATGACAATCAATTGATAATGGAGTTAACCTTAACTCCCCCTGTCTACATGCCATACTTGAGATAAGTCATTCTTGAATTCAAGACCTAAGAATTCAAGTGACATCTCTGAAGATGATGTCAAGGCTTGACATTCATTCTTACATAACAATTTTGAATGATGGTAATTGAAGCAATTCATCATATTGTAAGATATCAACATGTAAAGCTGTGAAGTAAGATTTTGATATCATTACATGATGTACACATTTCAAATATTTTAGCAAGTGTTACATTTTTGTTCATATATGACATCTGTCATATATCTCTTGATGATGCAGGCATGGCATAATCATAGCATCAGTGTTTATAGTATCAATTCATATATTTCTCCCCCTTTGTCATCAACAAAAAGCATGGTAGATATGATACTAGGAGAACAATATAAGCAAGTTATCAAGCATATAAAGGAAGGCATGATACGTATAATGCTTTGAATACTTCTTCTCCTTTTTTGTTATAATCCTTTGTGCATGAAGGAGGGAAGTCATTTTATCAAATCCATTTCGGAAAAAAATATTTTTCATAAGAGTGTATTTGATTTTTGTCATTCCAACTGTTAAGCGAATCCGAAAATGAGATGAATTCTTTCATGCATTCGGACAAGATTATGCTACAGTTTTTCAAATACAATTATGAAGACAAAACATTTTAACACATGGCAATCAAGAGATTTGATCATTCAATAAAGTCCGAAAAATAATTTTGACTAGTTTATCTATTCGGACACATCAACATTCCTAATTCTTTTCTTATGAAATCAAATTGTTCTTCACTTAGAGGTTTTGTAAAAATGTCAGCTAGTTGATGTTTAGTATCAATAAACTCTATGGTTACGTCATGATTAGTAACATGATCTCGTATAAAGTGATGTCTAATATCAATGTGTTTTGTTCTTGAGTGTTGTATAGGATTCTTAGTCAAGCATATTGCACTTGTGTTATCACATTTAATGGGAATATTTTTAAGATTAACTTTGTAATCTTCTAAGGTGTTTTTCATCCATACAACTTGTGCACAGCATGCACTTGCTGCAATATATTCAGCTTCGGTTGTTGATAGTGCAACCGAGTTTTGTTTCTTAGATGACCAGGAAACAAGGGCATGTCCTAAAAATTGACATGATCCTGATGTGCTTTTTCTATCTAGTTTACAGCCAGCAAAGTCCGCATTAGCATAAGCAATAAACTCAAAATTCTTTGATTTTGGGTACCATAATCCTAGATTTGTGGTACCATTAAGATATCTAAGTATTCTTTTAACTGCTTTGAGATGAGATATCTTAGGGTTTGATTGAAATCTAGCACAAAGTCCTACACTGAACATGATGTCTGGTCTGGTTGTAGTGAGGTAAAGTAAACTTCCTATCATACCCCTATAAGTTTTTTGATCGAAGCTTTCTCCACTTTCATCAATTTCTAACTTAGTGGAGGTGCTCATAGGAGTGTTAATAGCCTTTGAGTTGTTCATATTAAATTTTTTTAATAAATTCATAGCATATTTAGTTTGACTAATAAAGATGTCATTGCTTAGTTGTTTGATTTGCAAGCCTAAGAAGAATGTTAATTCTCCCATTAAGCTCATTTCGAATTCAAGACTCATAGTTTTAGCAAAAGATTCACAAAGAGATAATATCATCAACATAAATCTGAACAATAAGAAAATTATTTTCAAAATTCTTGATGAACAATGTAGTATCAACCTTGCCTTTTGTGAAATTATTTTCGATAAGAAAATAACTAAGTCTCTCGTACCAAGCCCTTGGGGCTTGTTTTAAACCATAGAGAGCTTTAGTTAATCTAAACACATGATTAGGGAGGCTATTATTTTCAAATCCAGGAGGTTGTTCAACATAAACTTCTTCGGAGATAAAGCCATTTAGAAAAGCGCTTTTAACATCCATTTGAAACAGCTTAAAATTATTACTACTAGCGTAGGCAAGGAGCATCCTTATGGCTTCCAATCGAGCCACAGGAGCGAAGGTTTCTTCGTAATCGATACCTTCTTCTTGGTTGAAACCTTTGGCCACTAATCTAGCCTTGTTTCTAACCACGATACCATTTTCATATTGCTTGTTTCTGAAGACCCATTTAGTACCAATAACTAAATGGTCATTTGGCCTAGGAACAAGCTTCCACACCTCATTTCTCTCAAATTGATTCAATTCATCTTGCATTGCGATAATCCATGAATCATCTTTCATGACTTCGTCAACACATTTGGGTTCAATTTGGGAGAGAAAGGTGGCGTTCGCACAAAAATTTTTAAGAGAAGATCGTGTTTGAACCCCCTTTGACGTGTCTCCTAAGATTAGCTCCTTGGGATGAGCATCTATATACTTCCAATCCTTTGGTAAGGATGTTTCGGAAGTGGATGGATCCAAGTTGCTAGTTGGAGAAGGGGTTTCATTTAAATTCAATGAATCAAAATTAACATCATCATCAAAATCAATTTTCCTGATTTCGGAAATCTCATTGAAAACAACATGAATAGATTCTTCGATAATTAAAGTTCCTTTATTGAAGATACGAAAGGCTTTATAAATCGAAGAATAACTAAGAAAGATTCCTTCATCGGATTTAGCATCAAATTTTCCTAAGTTATCCTTTTCATTCAAGATAAAACACTTACACCCAAAGACTTTAAAATATGAAACATTGGGATTTTTGTTGTTCCATAACTCATAGGGAGTTTTGGTTAGTAGGGGTCTTACTAGAACTCTATTCAAAATATAGCATGCAGTATTTACGGCTTCGGCCCAAAAATATTTGGGTAGGTTGTGTTCATTCAACATGGTTCTTGCCATTTCTTGTAAATTTTGATTTTTTCTTTCTACTACTCCATTTTGTTGAGGATTTCTAGGAGTAGAGAAATTATGGTTGTATCCATTGAGTTCACAAAATTTCTGGAAATCATGGTTTTGAAATTCACCACCATGATCACTTCTAATTGACGAAATCATAGAACCTTTCTCATTCTGAACAAGTTTACAAAACTTGGTAAAATATCTAAGGCATTCACTTTTCTGTTTTAAGAAGTAAGTCCATGTGTATCTGCTATAGTCATCCACAATGACGAAAGCGTATTTGCTACCTCCTAGGCTTGATGTGGAGATTAGTCCGAACAAGTCCATATGGATCAATTGTTTACTTGATTCTTAGATTTGAAACTATCCTTAATTTGTTTACCTAATTGGCAAGCATCACATACATTATCTTTGATGAACTTGATATGAGGAATTCCTCTTACAAGTTCTTTAGATGATATTTGAGTGATTAGTTTCATGCTAGCATGACCTAATCTTCTATGCCATATCCAAGCATCCTCATTCAAAACAGAAAAACACATTTCATTACACAAATCATTGATGTCAATAGTGTATATGTTATTTTGTTTCAATGCAATCATAGATATGTTTTTGTGTGATTTTTCAATGATGCAAGCATTAGATTCAAATCTGACAATATATCCTTTATCACATAATTGACTAATGCTCAAGAGGTTATGTTTTAAACCATCAACTAACAAAACATCTTCAATAAAGAAGTTGGATTTGTTACCTATGGTTCCTTTGTCAATGATTTTACCCTTGTTGTTGTCTCCAAAGGTGACATAGCCTTCGTCTATGCTAGTGAGCTTAGAGAATTGAGATGGATCTCCGGTCATATGCCTTAAGCATCCACTGTCAAGGTACCATCTCTTGCTCCTAGCTTGTTATGGTTTAGTTTTCTACAAGAAAGGATGATTTTTAGGTACCCATTTGCTTTTGGGTGCCTCACAAATAGATCTACATTGTCTATTATGTTGCATAGAATTTATCATGGTTCCTTTAGGAACCCAAATCAATTTGTTTGGACTAATTTTCTTGAATGGACAATAATATGTCTTGTGTCCAAATTTGCAACAAAAGTTGCATTTGTTTTGGTGTCGAACATGTAGGATGGTGCCTTTTATGAAGGTGGTTGGATTTTGGTGAGAACTTCTCACAAATCCAATTTCACTTCTTTTGGGAACGTGACCCTTGTTTGCAAGGATCATGTTCAATGACTTGCTACCAACCTCGAATTTCTTCAAGGTGTCCTTAAGTAGCAAGTTTTCTTTTTGGAGAGTTTCTAGATCATGGCATTTGATGCATGAATTTAAACTATCATGATATTCAGTTTTTAACTTATCAAAATCACAAGTAAGACTATCATGCTCCGTTTTTAGTAATTTGTATTTTCTATTGATAATCTTACATTCATCAAATAAGTCATGGAAGGCATTTAATAATTCATCGAAAGATAAATCTGCATCTATTAAATTCGTTACCTCCTCTCCGATGGCCATTAAGGCGTAATGAGCAACTTGCTCGGTGTTGGACTCCTCTTCTTCAGACGCGCTCGAATCATCCCATGTTGCTTTGAGCGCCTTCTTCTTTGATGTTCTCTTTTTTGACTTGGGGACAATCACTCTTGTAGTGTCCCGGCTTTTTGCACTCATAGCAAATAATTTGGTCCTTCTTGGGTTCAAGTTTGTTTTTTGTGTCATTCTTAAACTTGTTTCTTTTAATGAACTTTTTAAATTTTCTTGTTAGAAGTGCCAAGTCATGGTCACAGTCCTCATCACTTGAGTTTTCTCTCAAGTGGTCTTCTGAAGTTTTAAGTGTCATATCCTTCCTGTTCTTTAGAAGGATGTCTTCTTGCTCTTCATGAGCTTTGCAAGTCATCTCGTAGGTCATTAATGACCCAATTAGTTCTTCAAGAAGGAAGTTGTTTAGATCTTTTGCCTCTTGAATAGCAGTGACTTTAGGATCCCAACTTTTAGGAAGGGATCTTAGAATCTTATTTACGAGCTCAAAATCCAAAAAACTTTTTCCGAGTCCTTTTAGACCGTTGACGACATCCGTGAAACGGGTAAACATGTCGCCGATAGTCTCACTCGGTTTCATCCGGAAAAGTTCAAAAGAGTGTAACAAAAGATTGATTTTTGACTCTTTCACTCTACTTGTGCCTTCATGAGTCACTTCGAGTGTGTGCCAAATATCAAATGTGGTTTCACAAATCGAAACACAATTAAACTCGTTTTTATCAAGTGCACAAAATAAGGCATTCATAGCCTTTGCATTAAGAGCGAAAGCCTTCTTCTCCAATTCATTCCAATCGATCATTAGAAGAGAAGACTTCGAAAATCCATTTTCAACAAGATTCCAAAGTTCAAAATCCATAGAAATAAGAAAGATCATCATTCGGGTCTTCCAATAGGTGTAGTCCGTCCCACTGAACATGGGTGGACGTGTAATAGAATGGCCCTCTTGGTTTCCAGCGTATGCCATCTCTCTTGAGTTTTAATCCGTTAGAGAGTTAACCTGGCTCTGATACCAATTGTTAGGATCAAGAGCACTAAGAGGGGGGGGGGGGTGAATTAGTGCAGCGGAAATATTTCAGCGATTAAAACCGAAAGCTGCGTTCGTTTGATAAAAACGATTTCGATGTAAAAGCCGATTCTAAGATTACTTTAACTTAAGATTAAGCGAGATGACGTTAAAGTAAATCTACAAAGGCAGTTTGCAGTTTATGATGAAAATCAGAATGCAAGCGCAAACTGAAATGCGACGTTCGTACGATAAAACCGGTTTACGTCTAAATGTCAATTTTGAAGATACTGAACTTTGAGATATGTTTTATAAATGCGCAGAAGGCAGTTTGCAGTTATGATTAAAATCAAAACGTAAACGTAAACTGAAATGTAATGATCGTACGAAAAAGTCGATTTACGTCTAAACGCAGATTCGGAAAGCTCTGAACTTAGAAACTCGTTCGTAAAAGCGCAGAAGGCAGTAGGTATTTAGGAGGTTTGCAGTAAAGATAAAATGCTCAAAGTAAATGCAAACCGAGATTTAGAGTGGTTCGGTCAATCTTGACCTACTCCACTTTTGGCTTCCTCCACCAACGAGGTCACCGACGTCAACTAGAGGCCTTCCTTCAATAGGCGAAGGTCAACCACCCTTTTACAGTTTCACTCCTTTTGACGGGCTTAGGAGACAACCCTTATAGAAATTTTCTCTCCTATCTTTACAACTCAAAACTTTGAAGAACAGAGGGAGGAGAACTTTTGGCCTTTACAATAATTTTGAGCTCTAAGAATCACAGAAAAAGATCAAGATTTCGAGTGTAAGTCTCTACCTTTCAGTGCTGAATGGGTGGGGTATTTATAGGCCCCAACCCAGTTCAAATTTGGAGCTCAAACCTGTCAATTCCCGGAATTCCGGGATCAGGCGGTTGCACCTCCTGACTGGGGTGGTTACACCGCCTAGTAGAGCTCGAAGACTAAGCCTCTGGGCAGTGCCACCTCTGTCAGGGGCGGTTACACCACTCTGCCAGAGCTCGAAGATCGAGCTCAGGCGGTTGCACCTCCTAACTGGGGCGGTTGCACCGCCTGCCAGAGCTCGAAGACCGAGCTCGGGCAGTGCTACCTCCTGTCAGGGGAGGTTGCACCGCCCAGTCTCGCTCGAAGACTGAGCCTAGGCGGTGCTACCTCCTGGCTAGGGCGGTTGCACCGCCCAGTCTCCCTGGGAGATTAGCCCAGGCGGTGCTACCTCCTGGCTTGGGCGGTTGCACCTCCCATAGCAATCAGGGTCCAAATGGGTAGATCCATTCGGCCCAATTTGGGTTTTTCAGGGGCCCAATTGCCCCAAGATTAAGCTAATGGGATCACCTCCCAT